>NW_022143561.1:0-16271 GCF_007565055.1 Rhinopithecus roxellana
TTTATAACTTTATCAATTATATCGTTATATTTATATTTTTATTTATATATATTATATTTATTTTATACCTATATCTATTATATCTATTATAACTATATTTATACCTATACTATAGTATATATTTTATACCTATATCAATTATACGATAATTTATACCTATATCTTTATATCTATATTATATCCCCTATCTATTATATGTTTTATGTCTATTGTATACCGATATTATTATCTATTATGTCTATATTTTATACCTATGTCTATTACATCTATTTGTCTATATTTTATACCTATATCTATAATACCTATTATGTCTGTATTTCGTACCTATATCTATTATATCTATATTTCTATATTTTATACCTTTATCTTTTATGTCTATATTTTATAACTATATCTATTATATCTATTATGGCTATATTTTATACCTATATCTATTATAATTATTCTATACTTTATACCTATATCAATTATATGTATTATGTCTATATTTTATACCTATCTATATCTATTATGTCCATATTTTATACCTATATGTATATATCTATTATGTCTATATATTATACCTATATCTATTATATCTGTTATCTATATTTCATTCCTATATCTATTGTATCTATTATCTATACTGATACCTATATCTATTATGTGTATATTTTATCCTATATCTATTATATCTATTATGTCTATATTTTATACCTGTAATCTATTATATCTATTATGTCTATATTTTTTACCTATACCTATTTTATCTATTATGTCTGTATTTTATACCTCTATGTATTATATCATTATATCTATATTTTATACTTATATCTATTATAACTATATAGTATACCTATATTTCTTATATCTATATTTCATACCTATAACTCTTGTATCTAGTATATTTATTTTTATCATTATGTCTATATATCTATATTGAATACTTATGTCTATTTATCTATTATGTCGATATTGTATGTCTATATCAATTATATCTATATTTTATACGTATATCTATTATTTCAATTATATCTATATTTTATACCTATATCTATTATATCTATTATGTGTATATGTTAAACCTATATCTATTATATCTATATATCTATATTTCATACCTATATCTATTATATCTATTATATCTATACTTGATACCTGTATGTATTATGTCTATATTTTGTAACTATAACTATTATATCTATTATGTCTATATTTTATACCTGTATCTATTGTATCTATTATGTCTATATTTTATACCTATATCTATATGTCTATATTTTATACCTATATCTATTATATCTATTATGTCTATATTTTATACTATATCTATTATATCTATTATGTCTATATCTATTGTATCTATTATGTCTATATTTTATACCTATATCTATAATATCTATTATGTCTATATTTTATAACCATATCTATTATATCTATTATGTCTATTTTATACCTATATCTATTATGTCTATATTTATACCTATATCTATTATAACTATTATGTCTATATTTAATAACTATATCTGATATATCTATTGTGTCTATATTTTGTACCTATGTCTATTATGTCTAAATTTCATACCTATATCTATTATATCTATTATGTGTATATTTTATACCTATGTCTATTATATCCATTATGTCTACATTTTATACCTATACCTATTATATCTATTATACTTATATTTTATAATTATATCTATTATATCTCTATTTTATACCTGTATCTATTATATCTATTTTTTATATTTTATATCTTATACTATTATGTCCATATTTCATACATATTTCTATTATACCTATTATGTCTATATTTCATACCTATATCTCTTATATCTATATTTTACACTGTATCTATTATATCTATTTTGTCCATATTTTATACCTGTGTCTATTATATCTCTTCTGTGTATATTTTTTTACCTATATTTATTATATCTGTGTATATTTTGTACCTAAATCTATCGTAAATTTATGTTTTTATTTTATAGCTATATCTATTATAGCTATTATGTCTGTATTTTATACCTATACCTATTATATCTCTTATGTTATATTGATCCCTCTATCGATTATATCCATTAGGTTATATTTTATAACTTTCTATTATATCTATTATGTCTATATTTTATCCTATATCTATTATATCTCTTATATCTATTTTTATACCTATATCTATTATAAACATATTTTATACCAATATACATTATATCTATGTTTTTTACCTATATCATTTTAACTACTATATTTATATTTTTTATAATTATATCTATTATATCTATATTTATACCTATATCTATTTTATCTGTTGTCTATATTTGATACCTGTATCTATTATCTATTTTTTAAACGTGTATCTATTACATCTATTATATGCATATGTTATACTTATATCTATTATATCTATATTTTCTACCTGTTTCTATATATCTATTGTGTCTATATTTTATACTTATATCTATGATATCTATTATGTGTACATTGTATACCTATATCAATTATATCTCTTATGTCTATATTTTATACCTATATCTATTATCTATTATGTCTATATTTATACCTATCTATTATGTCCATTATGTGTATATTTTATACCTATATCTATTATACTGTAATGTCTATATTTATACCTATATATGGGTATATTTTATAACTCTATCAATTATATCTATTATGTCTATTTTTATCCCTCTATTATATCTTTTATGTCTGTGTTTTATACCATATCTATTATATATCTATTATGTCTATTTTTATACTTGTATCTATCATATCTATCATATCTATATTTTAAACCTTTATCTATTGTATCTATATTTTATGCCTATGTCTATAATATCTATTATGTCTATGTTTTATACCTGTATTTATTGTATCTTTTTGTCTATATTTTATACCTGTATCTATTATACCAATATGTCTGTATGTTATACCTACATATATTATACGTATTATGTCTATATTTTATACGTATACCTATTACCTCTTTTGTCTATATTTTATACCTATATCTCTTATATCTATTATGTCTACCTTTTATCCGATATCTATTATATCTATTATGTCTGTCTTTTATACCTATATAGTATATCTATTATTTCTATATTTTATACCTATATCTAATTCTAATATGTCTATATTTTTTACTATCTCTATTCTATCTATGTCTGTATTTTATACCTATATCTATTACATCTATTTTGTCTATATTTTATTTCTATATCTATTATATCTATATTTTATACCTATATCAATCACATCTATATTTTATACGTATCTATTATAACTATTATGTCCTATATTTTATACCTATATTTATTATATGTATTTTTTATACCTATATCTATATATCTATTATGTCTATATTTTATACCTATATCTATTATATCTATTAAGTCTATGTTTTATACCTATATCTATTATGTCTATTATGTATATATTTTATCCTATATCTATCTATATTATGTGTATATTTTTTACGTATATCCATAATATCTATCATGTCCATATTTTATACGTATGTCTATTATATCTATTATGTCTGTATTTATACCTATATCTATTATGTCTATTATGTGTATTTTATACCTAAATCTATTATATCTATTATGTTTATATTTTATACCTATATCTATTATGTCTGTATTTTATACCTATATCTATTATATCTATTATATCTATATTTTATACCAATATCTATTATTCCTTCTGATGTCTATATTTCATACCTTATCTATTGTGTCTGTATTTTATACCTATATCTATTATATCTATTATGTGTATATTGTATACCTATATCTATGATATCTATTATGTCTGTATTGTATACCTACATCTGTTATATCCATTATTTCTGTATTTGATACTATACCTATTAGTCTGTATTTTATATCTATATGTATTATTTCTATTATATGCATACTTTATACCTATATCTATTATATCTATTATGTCTACATTTTATAACTATAACTATTATATCTCTTATGCCTATAGTTTATACCTATATCTATTATATCTATTATATGTATATTTTACAACTATACCTATTATAACTATATTTTATACCTACTATCTATAGTATCTCTATTTTAAACATATATCTATTATATCTATTATATTTATTTTTTATAATTATACCTATTAGATCTATGTTTTATTCCTTTATCTACTATACCTATCATATCTATATTTTCTACCTATTTCTAATATATCTATATTGTCATACGTATATCTATTATATCTATATTTTGTACCTATATCTATTATATCTATATTTTAATAACTGTGTCTATTATATCTATTATGTCTATATTTTATACCTATATCAATTATGTCTATATGATATACCTATATGTATTATATCTATATTTTATTCCTATATCTATTATATCTATTATGTCTATATTTTATACCTATATACAATATATCTATGATGTCTATATTGTATACGTATATCTATTATAACTATTATGTCTATATTTTGTACCTATAACTATTTTATCTATATTTTATATCTATTGTATCTTTTATATTTATATTTTGTAACAATATCTATCTATATTTTATACCTATATCTATTATAGCTATTAAATCTATATTTCATACCTGTATTTATTATATCTATATTTTATACCTCTATCTATTATATCTATTATATCCACATTTTACACGTATATATATTTTATCTATATTTATACCTATATCTATTATATCTATTATGTCCATATTTTATACGTATATCTATTATATCCATTATGTCTAATCTCTTATACATATATCGATTATATCTATTATGTCTACTTTTTATACCTATATCTATTATATCTATTATGTGTATACTTTATACTATGTCTATTATATCTATTATGTCTATATTTTATACCTATATCTATCATATCTCTTATGTCTACATTTTATACCTGTATTTATTTTATCTATTATGTCTATATTTTATACCTTTATCTATTATATCTATTAGGTCTATATTTTATACCTATATCTATTATATCTATTATGTCTATATTTTATATCTATATCGATTACATGTATTATGTCCATATTTTATACCTATATATATTATATCTATTATGTCTATTTTTGTACCTATATCTATTATATCTTTATTTGTACCTATATCTGTATCTATTGTGTCTATCTTTCATAGCGATATCTGTTATATCTATATTTATACCTATATATATTATATCCATTATATCTATATTTTATAACTATATCTATATCTATTATATCTATATTTTATATCCATATCTATTATATATGTCATGTCCACATTTTATAACTATATCTATTATATCTATTATATCTGTATTTTATACCTATATCTCTTATATCTATATTTTATATCTATATCTATTATACCTATTATATCTATATTTTTTACCTATATCTATTATATCTATTGTGTCTGTATTTTATACCTATATGTATTATATCTATTTATCTATATTTTATACCTATATCTATTATATCTACTATGCCTATATTTATACCTATATCTATTATATCTATTATGTCTATATTTTATACCTATATCTATTATATCACTATATCTATATTTTATACCTATATCTATTATATGTATATGTGATACCCATATCCATTATATCTGTTATATCTATATTTTATACCTATATCTATTATATCTATTATGTCTATCTATTACATCTATTACATCTATATTTATACCTATATCTATTATATCCACTATATCTATATTTTATACCTATATCTATTATATCTATATGTTATACCCCTATCTATATATCTTTTATGTCTATATTTTATACCGATATCTATTATATCTATTAGTGCATATTTTATACCTATGTCTATTACATCTATTATGTCTATATTTTATAACTTTATCTATAATATCTATTATTTCTGTATTTCATACCTATATCTATTATATCTATTATGTCTATATTTTATACCTGTGTCTATTATATCTATATTTTATACCGCTATCTATTATATGTATTATGTCTATGTTTCATACCTATATCTATTATATCTATTATGTCTATTTCATACCTATATCTATAATATCTATTACGTCTAAATTTTATTAACTATATCTATTATATCTATTATGTCTCTATTTATACCTATATCTATTATATCTGTTATGTGTATATTTTATACCTATATGTATTATATCTATTATGTCTATATTTTACACCTATATCTATTATATCTATTATGTCTAATATGTTACCTATATTGATTATGTGTATATTTTATAACCCATATCTATTACAACCATTATGTCTATATGTTATATCTATATATTATGTCTATATTTTACACGTATGTCAATGTTTTATGCTATATCTATTATATCCACTATATGTATATTTTATACCTATATCTATTATAGCTATGTTGATACCTATATTCCATTATATCTATTATATCTATGTTTTACACATATATCAAATCATATCCTATTATGTGTATATTTTATGCCAATATCTATTATATGTATTATATCTATATTTTATACTTATATCCATTATAACCATATTTATATCTATATCCATTATATCTATTTTTTTTACCTATAATATTATATATTATATTCATATTTTATAATTATATCAATTATATCTATATTTTATACCTATATCTATTATATCTATTGTCTATATTTTATACCTATATCTATTATATCTATTATGTCTAAATATTATACATATATCTGTTATGTCTATATTTTATACCTATATCTATTATGTCTATATATTATACGTATATCTATTATATCCATTATGTGTATACTTCATTACTGTACCTAATACATATATTATGTCTATATTTATACCTATATCTATAATGTCTATATTTATACGTGTGTCTATTATATCTATTATGTCTATATTTTACACCTGTATCTATTATATCTATTATGTCTACATTTTATACCTATATCTATTAAATCTATCAAGTCTATATTTTATACTTATATCTATTATATCTATTATGTCTATATTTTATACCTATATCTATTATAACTATTATGTCTATATTTTATACGTATATCTATTTTATCTATTATATCTATATTTTAACCTATATCTATTATATCTATAATTTATAAATATATCTTTTATATCTATTATATCGATATTTTATACCTATATCTATTATATCTATAGTTCGTATCCCTATCTATCTTTTATGTCTATATTTTATACCTATATCTATAATATCTATTATGTCTGTATTTCATACCTATACGTATTATATCTATTATGTCTATATTTTATACCTATATCTATTATATCTAATATAGTCTATATTTCTACCTATATCTATATACACTATGTCTATATTTTATAGGTATATCTATTATGTCTATATTTTATACCTTTATCTATTTGTCTGTATTTTATAACACTATCTATTATGTCTATATTTTTATACTATATCTATTATATCTATTATGTCCTCTATTTTTACACCTATGTCTGTTATAGCTATTATGGCTATATTTTATACCTATATTTATCATATGTATTATGTCTATATTTTATAACTATATATATCATATATATTATGTCTATGTTTTATACCTATATCTCTTATATCTCCCAATGTCTATATTTTATTCTTATATCTATTATAACTATATTTTATACCTATATATATCTATATTTTATACCTATATCTATTATATCTATTATGTCTATATTTGTACGTATATTTATTATGTCTTTTTATACTTATATCTGTTATATCTGTTATGTCTATATTTCATACCTACATGTATTATATCTTTTATTGCTATATTTATACCTATATCTATATACCTATTATGTCTATATTTTATACCTATACTATTTTATCTATTCGGTGTATATATTATACCTATATCTATTATATCTATATCTCTATATTTTATAACTATATCTATTATATCTATTATATCTATATTTTATACCTATATCTAATATAACTATGTTTTATACCTATATATTATATCTCTATTTTAACCTATACTATTATATCTATTATATTTATATTTTATAATTTTATTATATCTATATTTAAACCTCTATCTATTTAGATCTATTATATCTATATTTTATGACTATATCAATTATATCGATCTTTCATATGTATATCTATTATAACTATTATATCTATATTATACCTATATCTATTATACCTATAATTTATACCTTTATCTATTATATCTATTATGTCTATAGATACCCTATATTTCTTATATCGATTATATTAATATTTTATAAGTATATCTATATATCTATTTTTATACCTGTATCTATTATAACTATTATATCTATATTTTTATCAATATCTATTATATCTATATTTTATACTTATGCCTATTATATCTATTATGTCTATATTTTATACCTATGTCTATTATATCTACAATGTCTATATTTTATACCTATACTTATTATATCTTTTATGTCTACATTTTATACATTTATCTATTGTAGTCTATTATGTCTATATTTTATACCTATATCTATTAGGTCTCTTATGTGTATATTTATACCTGTATCTATTATAATCCATATTTTATAACTATCTCTATTATGTCTGTATTTTTTACCTATCTCTATTATATCTATTATTTGTATATTTTACACCTATATCTATTATATCTATTACGTCTGTGATTTTATACTATTAATCCTATCTATTAGGTCTATGATTTTAATACCTAGATCTATTGTAAACTATTAGGTCTATATTTTATACTTATATCTATTAGATCTATTATGTGTATATTTTATAACCTATATCTATTATATCTATTAATTGTCTCTATATTATACCGATATCTATTATGTCTATTTTTGTACCTGTATCTATTATTATCTGTTATATCTATAGTTGTATACCTATATCTATAATGGTCTATTATGACTATATTTTATACACTATATCTAGTTATTCATTGTATCCATATTTCTAACCTATACTATTATATCAATATTTCTACCTATATCGATTATATCTATTACATTTATATTTTATAATATATATATTATATCTATATTTAATACCAATCTCAATTATAACTAATACATCTATATTTTTATACCTATTATATCTGTATTTTATAACGTAGATCCATTATATCTATTATATCTAGATCTTATACCTGTATTTATTATGTCTATTATGTCTATATTTTATACCTATATCTATTATATCTATTATGTCTCTATTTTATACCTATATGTGTTATATTATATCTATATTTTACCTATATCTATTATGTCTATTATGTCTATATGTTTATACCTATGCCTATTATATCTATGTTTTATGCCTATATCTATTATATCTATATTTTATACCTACATCTATTATATCTATGATTCTGTATTTTATACCTATATTATTATTATCTATTATGTCTATATTTTATACCTATATCTATTATGTCTCTTATGTCAAGTTTTATACCTATATCTATTGTATCTATTATGTCTATATTTTATACCTATATCTATTATATCTATTATGTCTATATTTTATACCTATATTTATTTTATCTATTATGTCTATATTTTATAGCTCTATCTATTATATATTTTAAGTGTATATTTTTATACCTCTATCTATTACAGCAATTATGTCTAAGTTTTATACCTATATCAATTATACCTATTATTATCTATAATACATTTATGGAAATATTATATCTATTTTGACTATATTGTATACCTACATCTATTTTATATTTATGTCTATATTTTATACCTAATATCTATTATATCTATTATGTCTATATTTTTATACCTATATCTATTTTATCTATTATGACTATATTTTATACCTATATCTACTATATCTATTATGTCTATATTTTATACCTATATATATTATAACTGTTATGTCTATATTTTATGGGTATATCTATTATGTCTATATTTTATACCTATATTTATTATTTCTGTATTTTACACCTATATCAATTATGTCTTTATTTTATACATATATCTATTATATCTATTATGTCTATACTTTATAACTGTATCTATTATATCTATTATGTGTATATTTCATACCTATATCTATAATGTCTATTATGTCTATATTTTTTACCTTTATCTATTATATCTATAATGTCTATATTTTATACCTCTATCTATTACAGCAATTATGTCTAAGTTTTATACTTATATCAATTATACCTATTATTATCTATAATACATTTATGGAAATATTATATCTATTTTGACTATATTGTATACCTACATCTATTATATCTATTATGTCTATATTTTATACCTATATCTATTATATCTATTATGTCTATAATTTATACCTATATCTTTATATCTATTATGTCTATATTTCATACCTACATCTATTATATCTATTATGTCTATATTTTATACCTATATCTATTACGTCTATATTTTATACCTATATCTATTATATCTATTATGTCTATATTTTTTACCTATATCTATTACGTCTATATTTTTTACCTATATCCCATTATATCTATTATTCTATATTTTATACCTATATTTATTATATCTATTATGTCTGTATTTTATAACCATATCTATAATATCTATTATGTCTGTATTTTCTCCCTCTAGCTATTATATCTATTATGTCTATATTTTATAACTCTATCCATTATATCTATTACGCCTATGTGTTTAAACCTATATCTATTATGTCTATTTAACACCTATATCTATTATATGTATTATGTCTATATTTTATACCTATATCTATTATGTCTATTCTTAATACCTATATTTATTTTATCTATATGTCTATATTTTATCCCTCTATCTATTATGTCTATATTTTATAACTCTATCAATTATATCTATTATGTCTATATTTTATACCTCTATCAATTATGTCTATTATGCCTATATTTTATACCTATATCTATTATATCTATTTGTCTATATTTTATACCTATATCTACTATGTGTATTATGCCTATATTTTATTCCTATATATATTATATCTATTATGTCTATATTTTATAAGTATATCTATTAAAGCTATTATGTCTATATTTTAAATCTATATCTCTTTTATCTATTACGTGTATATTTTATACCTATATATATTATATCTATTATGTCTATATTTTATACCTATATACTCATATAATATTATGTCTATATTTTATACTATATCTATTATAACTATTATGTGTGCATTTCATACCTATATCTATTAGATCTATTTAGTCTACATTTTATACTGATATATATGATATCTATTATGTCTGTATTTTATAAGTATATCTATTATAGCTATTATGTCTATATTTTAAAACTATATCTCTTTTATCTATTATGATATATTTTATACCTATATCTATTATGTCTATATTTTATACTCTATCTATTCTATCTATTAAAACTATATTTTATATCTATATCAATTATGTCTGTAGTTAATACCTATATATATATACTCTATTATGTCCATATTTAATACCTATATCTATTATATCCATTATGACTATATTTTATCCCTATATCTATTATATCTACTGTGTCTGTATTTTACACCTATATCTATTATATCTATTACGTCAATATTTTATACCCATCTCTATTATATCTATTATGTTTATATTTTCTACCTATATCTATTATATCTATGTCTATATTTTATACCCATATCTATTCTGTCTATATTTTATACCTATATCAATTATGTCTAATGTTATACCGATATCTATTATATCCATTATGTCTATATTTTATACCTATATCTATTATTCTACTATGTCTATATTTTACACCTATACCTATTAGATCTATTACGTCTATATTTTATACCCGTCTCTATTATATCTATTATGTTTATATTTTATACCTATATCTATTTTATCAGTGTCTATATTTTATACCTATATCACTTATGTCTATATTTTATACCTATATCTATTTTATCTATTAGTCTGTATTTTATACCTATGTCTGTTACATCTATTTCGTCTATGTTTTTGTAACTATATCTATTAAATCTATTGTGTCTATATTTTACATCTATATCTATTAAGTCTATATTTTATACCTATAACATTATATCTATTTTGTCTATGTTTTATAACTATATCTATTATATCTATATTTTATACCTATATCTATTATATCTATTAGGTCTCTATTTTATACCTATTTCTATTATGGTCAATATTTTATACCTGTGTCATTTTTATATTTATGTCTCTATTTTATACCTAAATCTATTATATCTATTATGTCTATATTTTATACCTATATCTATTATATCTATCATGTCTTCATTTTAAACCTATACTTATTATATCTATTATGTTTATTTTCATACGTATATCTACTTAAGCCTTATGTCTATATATTTGTACCTATATCTATTATGTCTATATTTTATACCTATATCTATTATAATTATTATGTCTATATTTTATACCTATATCTATTATATGTATTATATCTATATTTATAGCTATTTCTATTATATCTATTATGTCTATATTTAATACCTATATCTATTATATCTATATTTTATACCTATATCTATTATATTTATTATGTCTCTATTTATACCTGTATTATGTGTATATTTTATACCTTTATCTATTATATGTATTATGTCTATATTTTATACCTATATCTATTATATGTATTATGTCTATATTTTATACTTATAATTATTATATCTAATTTGTCTATATTTTATACCTATATTTATTATGTCTATATTTTATATCTGTATCTACTATATCTTTTTGTCTATATTTTATACCTATATCTATTGTATCTACTTTGTCTATATCTTATACCTATATCTATTATAACTATTATGTCTATATTTCATACCTATACCTATTATATCTATTATTTCTATATTCTATATCTATTATATTATGTCTATATCTTATACGTATATGTCTTATATGTATTATGTCGATATTTAATACCTATATCTGTTATGTCCATATTGATACCTATATCTCTTATATCTATTATGTCGAGATTTAGATCTATATCTAGTTATAGTCTATTATGTCTATATATTATATCCAATACCTATTATATCTACTATGTCTGTATTTTATACCTGTATCTATTATATTTATTATATCCATGTTTTATACCTATGTCTATTAAAGGTATTATGTCCTATATTTTATACCTATATCTATTATATCTATTATGTCTATATCTTATACCTATATCTATTATATCTAGTATGTCTTTATTTTAAACCTATACCTATTATATGTATTATGTATATATTTCATACCTATATCTATTATAACCATTATGTCTATACTTTGTACCTATATCTATTATGTCTATATTTTATACCTATATCTATTACTATTATTATGTGTATATTGATACCTATATCTCTTATAACTATTATGTCTATATTTTATACCTATTTCCTATTATATCTATTATGTCTATATTTTATACCTGTATCTATTATGTCTATATTTTATACCTATATCTATTATATCTATTATGTGTATATTTTATACCTATATCTATTACATCTCTTATGTCTATATTTTATACCTATATTTATTATATCTATTATGTGTATATTTTTTAACATTATCTATTATATCTATTATGTCTATATTTTATACCTATATCTGTTTTATCTTTTATGTCTATATTTTTTACCTATATCTATTATATCCATTATGTCTATATTTTATAGCTGTATCTATTATATCTAGTATGTCTACGTTTTACACTTATATCTATTATATCTATTACGTCTATATTTTATACCCATCTCTGTGATATCTATTATGTTTATATGTTATACCAATATCTATATATCTATATCTATATTCATACCTATATCTATTTTGTCTATATTTTATACCTATATCTATTATGTGTATATTTTATTCCTATGTCTGTTATATCTTATTTTGTTTATTATTTATATACCTATATCTATTAATTCTATTATGTCTATATTTTACATCTATATCTATTATTTTTGCGTATATTTTATACCTATAACTATTATATATATTTTGTGTATATTTTATTCATATATCTATTTATATCTCTTATGTGTATATTTTATTCCGATAATTATTATATCTAATATGTCTATATTTTATACCTATATCGGTTATAACGTATTATGTCTATAATTTATCCCTCTATCTATTATATCTATTATGTCAGTATTTTATACCTATATCCATTATGTCTATTATGTCTATATTTTATACCTATATCTATTATATCTATTATGTGTATATTTTATACCTATATCTATTATGTCTATTATTGTCTAATTTTTACGTGTATCTATTACGTGTATATTTTATACCTATATCTATTATAGCTACTATGTCTTATTTTATACTATATGTATTATATCTATTATGTCTATATTTTATACCTATATCTATTATATCTATTATGTCTGTATTTACACCTATATCTATTATATCTATTACGTCGATATTTTATACCCATCTCTATTATATCTATTATGTTTATATTTTATACCTCTATCCATTATATCTGTTATATCTTACGTCTATATTTTATACCTGTATCTATATGTCTATATTTTATACATATATCTCTTATCTATTATGGCTCTATTTTATACCTATATCTATTATATCTATACTTTATACCTCGATCTAATATATTTATATTTTATACCTATACTATTATATCTATTATGTGTTATTTTATAACTCTATCTATTATATCTATTATGTCTATTTCTTATACCTATATCTATTATATCTATAATGTCTATAATTCATACGTCTAGTTCATCTATTTTGTCTATATTTTAACTCTATCTATGATATCTATTATGCATATATTTTATCCTATATGTATTATATCTATTATGTCTATATTTTATACCGATATCTATCATAACTGTTATGTCTATATTTATTCCTATATCTATTATGTCTATATTTTTTACCTATATCAATTATTTCTATTATGTCTATCTTTTATAGCTATATCCATTATAGCTATTATGTCTATATATTATACATATATATTATCTATATTTAAACCTATATCTATTGTATCTATTATGTCTATGTTTCATACCTATGTGTATTATATCTAATATATCTCCATTTTATACCTATATCTATTATATCTATTATGTCTATATCTACAATATCTATTATGTTAATATTTTATAAGTATATCTATTATATCTATTGTCTATATTTTACCTATATTTATTATATCTATTATGTCTATATTTCATACCTCTACTATCAATTATGTCTGTATTTTTACCTATATCTATTACATCTATTACGTATATGTTTTATACCTCTATTATATCTATTAGGTCTATATTTTATACCTCTATCCATTATATCTGTTATATATATTTTATACCATATGTATTAAATCTATTATGTCTGTATTTTATACCTGTATCTATTATATCTATTAGGTCTATATTTTACCTATATCATTATGTCTCATATGTCAATATTTATACCTATCTCTATTGTATCTATTATGTCTATATTTTATACCTATATCTATTATATCTATTATGTCTCTATTTTATACCTATATCTATTTGATCGAAATGTCTATATTTTATACCTATATCTATTATATCTTTTTTATGTATATTTCATACCTATAACTATTATATTATTTTTTCTATATTTTATACCTGTATCTATTATCTCTATATTTTATACCTATATGTATTATATCTATAATGTTTACTTTTTATAACTATATCAATTATATCTATATTTTATACCTATATCTATTATATGTATATTTTAACCTATATCTATTCTCTATATATTATACCTGGACATATTATATTATTATATCTATATTTATCCTATATTTATTATATCTATATTTAATACCTATATCTATTATATCTATTATGTCTATATTTTTACCTATATCTGTTATATCTAATATGTCAATATTTTATACCTCTATCTATTACATCTATTATATCTATATTTTATGCCTATATCTATTATGTCTATATTTATACCTCGATATATTATGTCTATTTTGTCTACACTTTATAACTGTATCTATTATATCTATTATATCTATATTTAATATCGATATCTAATATATCTATTATGTCTGTATTTTATACCTCTATCTATTATAACTATTATGTCTATTTTTTATACCTATATCCATTATATATTTTATGTCTATGGTTTAACCTTTATTATATATATTATGTCTATGTTTCATAACTCTATCTCTTATATCTATTATGTCTATATT
>NW_022143562.1:0-1748 GCF_007565055.1 Rhinopithecus roxellana
TTTTGTGAATCTGCAAAGTGAGGTTTGGGAGCCCATAGGGGCCCATGGTGAAAAAGGATATATCTTCAGCTATAACTAGAGAGTAATGAGAGATTGCTTTTGATGTGTGACTTCATCACACAGAGTTCCACACTTCCCTTCTTTTAACAGTTTGCTAACTCTGTTATCTTATGGTCTGCAGAGTGATATTTGGGAGCTCATTTTGGGCTATGATGAAAAAGGAAATAACCTCAGATCAAACTCGATAGAAGCCTTCAGAGAAACTGCATTTCTATGTGTGAATTGCAACTCACAGAGTTACACGTTTGTCTTCAGTGTTCAGTTGCTAACACAGTTTTCTGGAAATCTGAAATGGGATACTTCTGAACGCAATGAAGCTTACGGTGACAAAGGAAGTATCCTTCAGATGAAAACTAGAAAGAAGCTTTGTTAGAAACATTCTTTGGTGATGTGAATTCATCTCACAGAGTTTCACTGATGATTCATGCAGCAGTCCATCATCACTGTTTTGAGGAACCTGAGAAGGACTTCTATGGATCGCTTTGAGGCCTACCTGATAAAGGAAATATCAGCACTTCCAAAACGTGAAAGAAGCTTTGTGAGAAACTTCCTTGTGATCTGTGAATTCCTCCTCAGTGTTACATCTTAGTTCTCAGGAAACAGTTTGCTAACCCTCTTTTCGTGGAATCCGCAGAGTGAGACTTGGGAGCCCATAGGGGCCCATGGTGGGAAAGGTATATCTTCAGAAAATAACTAGAGAGAAGCTTACTGAGAGATTGCTTTCTGATGTGTGACTTCATCACACAGAGTTCCACACTTCCCTTTTTTAACAGTTTGCTAACTCTGTTATCTTGTGGTCTGCAAAGTGATATTTGGGAGCTCCTTCTGGGCTATGGTGTATTGTAAAAGGAAATATCCTCAGATCAAAACTCGAAAAAAGCCTTGAGAAACTGCATTTCAATGTGTGAATCCAAATCTCAGAGTTACACGTTTGTCTTCAGTGTTCAGTTTGCTAACCCAGTTTACTGGAAATCTGCAATGGGATACCTCTAACGTAATGAAGCTATGGTGACAAAGGAAGTATCCTCAGATGAAAACTAGAAAGAAGCTTTGTTAGAAACTTTTTGTGATGTGTGAATTCATCTCTCAGAGTTACACTTATGTGTCATGCAGCAGTCCATTATCAGTGTTTTGAGGAACCTGAGGGGACTTCTTTGGATCGCATTGAGGCCTACCTGGTAAAGAGAGTATCAGCATTTCAAAAGGTGAAAGAACATTTCTGAGAATCTTCCTTGTGTTCTGTGAATTCCTCTCACAGAGTTACATTTTAGTTCTCAGGAAGCAGTTTGCTAACACTCTTTTCGTGGAAACTGTAAGTGAGATTTGGGAGCCCATAGGGACCCATGGTGAAAAAGGATATATCTTCAGATAATAACTAGAGAGAAGCTTACTGAGAGATTGCTTTATGATGTGTGAATTCCTCCACAGAGGTCCACACTTCCCTTCTTGAAACAGTTTGCTAAATTGTTATCGTTGTTCTGCAAAGTGATATTGGGAGCTCATTGAGGGCTATGGTGAAAAGGAAATATCCTCAGACCAAAACTCGAAAGAAGCCTTCTGAGAAACTGCATATCGGTGTGTGAATTCAACTCACAGAGTACACGTTTGTCTTCAGTGTTCAGTTTGCTAACACAGTTTTCTGTAAATCTGCAATGGGATACTTCTGAACGCAATGACGCTTACGGTGA
>NW_022143563.1:0-5190 GCF_007565055.1 Rhinopithecus roxellana
CAGTTTTCTGGAAATCTGCAATTAGATACTTCATAGCGCAATGAATTACAGTGACAAAGGAATATCCACAGTGAAAACTAGAAAGGAAGCTTCTTAGAAACTTCTTGTTGATGTGTGAATTCATCTCACAGAGTTACACTTATGTTTCGTGAGCAGTCCATTAACACTGTCTTTGGGGAAACTGAGAAGGGCTTCTTTGGACACATTGAGGCCTACGCTGATAAAGGAAATTTCATCCGTTCAAAACGTGAAAGAAGCTTTCTGAGAAACTTCTTTCTGATCTGTGAGTTCATCTCACAGAGTTACAACCTCTGCCTCAAGAAGAAGTTTGCTAACACTCTTCTCGTAATGCAAAGTGATATTTGGGAGCCTATAGGGGCCCATGGTGATAAAGGAAATATCCTCACATAATAAACTAAAGAGAAGCTTTCTGAGAAACTGCATTACCATGTGTGAATGCAACTCACAGAGTTACACGTTTCTCTTCAGTGATCAGTTTGTTAGCACAGTTTTCTGGAGATCTGCAATTAGATACTTCATAGCGCAATGAACATTACAGTGACAAAGGAAATATCCAGATGAAAACTAGAAAGAAGCTTTCTTAGAAACTTCTTGTGATGTGTGAATTCATCTCACAGAGTTACACTTATGTTTCGTGGAGCAGTCCATTAACACTGTCTTTGGGGAAACTGAGAAGGGCTTCTTTGGATCACATTGAGGCCTACGCTGATAAAGGAAATTTCATCCGTTCAAAACGTGAAAGAAGCTTTCTGAGAAACTTCTTTCTGATCTGTGAGTTCATCTCACAGAGTTACAACCTCTGCCTCAAGAAGCAGTTTGCTAACACTCTTTCGTGGAATCTGCAAAGTGATATTTGGGAGCCTATAGGGGCCCATGGTGATAAAGGAAATGTCCTCACATAATAACTAAAGAGAAGCTTTCTGAGAAACTGCATTACCATGTGTGAATGCAACTCACAAGTTACACGTTTCTCTTCAGTGATCAGTTTGTTACACAGTTTTCTGGAGATCTGCAATTAGATACTTCATAGCGCAATGAACATTACAGTGACAAAGGAAATATCCAGATGAAAACTAGAAAGAAGCTTTCTTAGAAACTTCTTGGTGATGTGTGAATTCATCTCACAGAGTTACACTTATGTTTCGTGGAGCAGTCCATTAACACTGTCTTTGGGGAAACTGAGAAGGCTTCTTTGGATCACATTGAGGCCTACGCTGATAAAGGAAATTTCCTCCGTTCAAAACGTGAAAGAAGCTTTCTGAGAAACTTCTTTCTGATCTGTGAGTTCATCTCACAGAGTTACAACCTCTGCCTCAAGAAGCAGTTTGCTAACACTTTTCGTCTGGAATCTGCAAAGTGATATTTGGGAGCCTATGGGGCCCATGGTGATAAAGGAAATATCCTCACATAATAACTAAAGAGAAGCTTTCTGAGAAACTGCATTACCATGTGTGAATGCAACTCAAAGTTACACGTTTCTCTTCAGTGATCAGTTTGTTAGCACAGTTTTCTGGAAATCTGCAATTAGATACTTCATAGCGCAATGAACATTACAGTGACAAAGGAAATATCCAGATGAAAACTAGAAGAAGCTTTCTTAGAAACTTCTTGTGATGTGTGAATTCATCTCACAGAGTTACACTTATGTTTCGTGGAGCAGTCCATTAACACTGTCTTTGGGGAAACTGAGAAGGGCTTCTTTGGATCACATTGAGGCCTACGCTGATAAAGGAAATTTCATCCGTTCAAAACGTGAAAGAAGCTTTCTGAGAAACTTCTTTCTGATCTGTGAGTTCATCTCACAGAGTTACAATCTCTGCCTCAAGAAGCAGTTTGCTAACACTTTTCGTGGAATCTGCAAAGTGATATTTGGGAGCCTATGGGGCCCATGGTGATAAAGGAAATATCCTCACATAATAACTAAAGAGAAGCTTTCTGAGAAACTGCATTACCATGTGTGAATGCAACTCACAAGTTACACGTTTCTCTTCAGTGATCAGTTTGTTAGCACAGTTTTCTGGAATCTGCAATTAGATACTTCATAGCGCAATGAACATTACAGTGACAAAGGAAATATCCACAGATGAAAACTAGAAAGAAGCTTTCTTAGAAACTTCTTGTGATGTGTGAATTCATCTCACAGAGTTACACTTATGTTTCGTGGAGCAGTCCATTAACACTGTCTTTTTGGGGAAACTGAGAAGGGCTTCTTTGGATCACATTGAGGCCTACGCTGATAAAGGAAATTTCATCCGTTCAAAACGTGAAAGAAGCTTTCTGAGAAACTTCTTTCTGATCTGTGAGTTCATCTCACAGAGTTACAACCTCTGCCTCAAGAAGAAGTTTGCTAACACTCTTCTCGTAATCTGCAAAGTGATATTTGGGAGCCTATGGGGCCCATGGTGATAAAGGAAAATCCTCACATAATAACTAAAGAGAAGCTTTCTGAGAAACTGCATTACCATGTGTGAATGCAACTCACAAGTTACACGTTTCTCTTCAGTGATCAGTTTGTTAGCACAGTTTTCTGGAAATCTGCAATTAGATACTTCATAGCGCAATGAACATTACAGTGACAAAGGAAATATCCACAGATGAAAACTAGAAAGAAGCTTTCTTAGAAACTTCTTGTTGATGTGTGAATTCATCTCACAGAGTTACACTTATGTTTCGTGGAGCAGTCCATTAACACTGTCTTTGGGGAAACTGAGAAGGCTTCTTTGGATCACATTGAGGCCTACGCTGATAAAGGAAATTTCATCCGTTCAAAACGTGAAAGAAGCTTTCTGAGAAACTTCTTTCTGATCTGTGAGTTCATCTCACAGAGTTACAACCTCTGCCTCAAGAAGAAGTTTGCTAACACTCTTTCGTAATCTGCAAAGTGATATTTGGGAGCCTATAGGGGCCCATGGTGATAAAGGAAAATCCTCACATAATAACTAAAGAGAAGCTTTCTGAGAAACTGCATTACCATGTGTGAATGCAACTCACAGAGTTACACGTTTCTCTTCAGTGATCAGTTTGTTAGCACAGTTTTCTGGAGATCTGCAATTAGATACTTCATAGCGCAATGAACATTACAGTGACAAAGGAAATATCCAGATGAAAACTAGAAAGAAGCTTTCTTAGAAACTTGTTGATGTGTGAATTCATCTCACAGAGTTACACTTATGTTTCGTGGAGCAGTCCATTAACACTGTCTTTGGGGAAACTGAGAAGGCTTTGGATCACATTGAGGCCTACGCTGATAAAGGAAATTTCATCCGTTCAAAACGTGAAAGAAGCTTTCTGAGAAACTTCTTTCTGATCTGTGAGTTCATCTCACAGAGTTACAACCTCTGCCTCAAGAAGAAGTTTGCTAACACTCTTTCGTCTAATCTGCAAAGTGATATTTGGGAGCCTATAGGGGCCCATGGTGATAAAGGAAATGTCCTCACATAATAACTAAAGAGAAGCTTTCTGAGAAACTGCATTACCATGTGTGAATGCAACTCACAGAGTTACACGTTTCTCTTCAGTGATCAGTTTGTTAGCACAGTTTTCTGGAATCTGCAATTAGATACTTCATAGCGCAATGAACATTACAGTGACAAAGGAAATATCCAGATGAAAACTAGAAAGAAGCTTTCTTAGAAACTTCTTGGTGATGTGTGAATTCATCTCACAGAGTTACACTTATGTTTCGTGGAGCAGTCCATTAACACTGTCTTTGGGGAAACTGAGAAGGCTTCTTTGGATCACATTGAGGCCTACGCTGATAAAGGAAATTTCATCCGTTCAAAACGTGAAAGAAGCTTTCTGAGAAACTTCTTTCTGATCTGTGAGTTCATCTCACAGAGTTACAACCTCTGCCTCAAGAAGCAGTTTGCTAACACTCTTTCGTGGAATCTGCAAAGTGATATTTGGGAGCCTATAGGGGCCCATGGTGATAAAGGAAATATCCTCACATAATAACTAAAGAGAAGCTTTCTGAGAAACTGCATTACCATGTGTGAATGCAACTCACAGAGTTACACGTTTCTCTTCAGTGATCAGTTTGTTAGCACAGTTTTCTGGAAATCTGCAATTAGATACTTCATAGCGCAATGAACATTACAGTGACAAAGGAAATATCCACAGTGAAAACTAGAAGAAGCTTTCTTAGAAACTTCTTGTGATGTGTGAATTCATCTCACAGAGTTACACTTATGTTTCGTGGACAGTCCATTAACACTGTCTTTGGGGAAACTGAGAAGGGCTTCTTTGGACCACATTGAGGCCTACGCTGATAAAGGAAATTTCATCCGTTCAAAACGTGAAAGAAGCTTTCTGAGAAACTTCTTTCTGATCTGTGAGTTCATCTCACAGAGTTACAACCTCTGCCTCAAGAAGCAGTTTGCTAACACTCTTTCGTGGAATCTGCAAAGTGATATTTGGGAGCCTATTGGGGCCCATGGTGATAAAGGAAATATCCTCACATAATAACTAAAGAGAAGCTTCTGAGAAACTGCATTACCATGTGTGAATGCAACTCACAGAGTTACACGTTTCTCTTCAGTGATCAGTTTGTTAGCACAGTTTTCTGGAGATCTGCAATTAGATACTTCATAGCGCAATGAACATTACAGTGACAAAGGAAATATCCAGAGATGAAAACTAGAAAGAAGCTTTCTTAGAAACTTCTTGGTGATGTGTGAATTCATCTCACAGAGTTACACTTATGTTTCGTGGAGCAGTCCATTAACACTGTCTTTGGGGAAACTGAGAAGGGCTTCTTTGGATCACATTGAGGCCTACGCTGATAAAGGAAATTTCATCCGTTCAAAACGTGAAAGAAGCTTTCTGAGAAACTTCTTTCTGATCTGTGAGTTCATCTCACAGAGTTACAACCTCTGCCTCAAGAAGGAGTTTGCTAACACTCTTCTCGTAATCTGCAAAGTGATTTGGGAGCCTATAGGGGCCCATGGTGATAAAGGAAATGTCCTCAATATAACTAAAGAGAAGCTTTCTGAGAAACTGCATTACCATGTGTGAATGCAACTCACAAGTTACACGTTTCTCTTCAGTGATCAGTTTGTTAGCACAGTTTTCTGGAGATCTGCAATTAGATACTTCATAGCGCAATGAACATTACAGTGACAAAGGAAATATCCAGATGAAAACTAGAAAAGAAGCTTTCTTAGAAACTTC
>NW_022143564.1:0-7575 GCF_007565055.1 Rhinopithecus roxellana
CTTCTCAGTTTCCCCAAAGACAGTGTTAATGGACTGCTCCACGAAACATAAGTGTAACTCTGTGAGATGAATTCACACATCACCAAGAAGTTTCTAAGAAAGCTTCTTTCTAGTTTTCATCTGGATATTTCCTTTGTCACTGTAATGTTCATTGCGCTATGAAGTATCTAATTGCAGATCTCCAGAAAACTGCTAACAAACTGATCACTGAAGAGAAACGTGTAACTCTGTGAGTTGCATTCACACATGGTAATGCAGTTTCTCAGAAAGCTTCTCTTTAGTTATTATGTGAGGACATTTCCTTTATCACCATGGGCCCCTATAGGCCTCCAAATATCACTTTGCAGATTAGACGAGAAGAGTGTTAGCAAACTTCTTCTTGAGGCAGAGGTTGTAACTCTGTGAGATGAACTCACAGATCAGAAAGAAGTTTCTCAGGAAGCTTCTTTCACGTTTTGAACGGATGAAATTTCCTTTATCAGCGTAGGCCTCAATGTGATCCAAAGAAGCCCTTCTCAGTTTCCCCAAAGACAGTGTTAATGGACTGCTCCACGAAACATAAGTGTAACTCTGTGAGATGAATTCACACATCAACAAGAAGTTTCTAAGAAAGCTTTTCTTCTAGTTTTCACTGTGGATATTTCCTTTGTCACTGTAATGTTCATTGCGCTATGAAGTATCTAATTGCAGATCTCCAGAAACTTGCTAACAAACTGATCTGAAGAGTCACTGAAGAGAATGTAACTCTGTGAGTTGCATTCACACATGGTAATGCAGTTTCTCAGAAAGCTTCTCTTTAGTTATTATGTGAGGACATTTCCTTTATCACCATGGGCCCCTATAGGCTCCCAAATATCACTTTGCAGATTACGAAAGAGTGTTAGCAAACTTCTTCTTGAGGCAGAGGTTGTAACTCTGTGAGATGAACTCACAGATCAGAAAGAAGTTTCTCAGAAAGCTTCTTTCACGTTTTGAACGGATGAAATTTCCTTTATCAGCGTAGGCCTCAATGTGATCCAAAGAAGCCTTCTCAGTTTCCCCAAAGACAGTGTTAATGGACTGCTCCACGAAACATAAGTGTAACTCTGTGAGATGAATTCACACATCACAAGAAGTTTCTAAGAAAGCTTCTTCTAGTTTTCATCTGGATATTTCCTTTGTCACTGTAATGTTCATTGCGCTATGAAGTATCTAATTGCAGATCTCCAGAAACTATGCTAACAAACTGATCACTGAAGAGAAACGTGTAACTCTGTGAGTTGCATTCACACATGGTAATGCAGTTTCTCAGAAAGCTTCTCTTTAGTTATTATGTGAGGACATTTCCTTTATCACCATGGGCCCCTATAGGCTCCAAATATCACTTTGCAGATTAGACGAGAAGAGTGTTAGCAAACTTCTTCTTGAGGCAGAGGTTGTAACTCTGTGAGATGAACTCACAGATCAGAAAGAAGTTTCTCAGAAAGCTTCTTTCACGTTTTGAACGGATGAAATTTCCTTTATCAGCGTAGGCCTCAATGTGATCCAAAGAAGCCCTTCTCAGTTTCCCCAAAGACAGTGTTAATGGACTGCTCCACGACGAACATAAGTGTAACTCTGTGAGATGAATTCACACATCACCAAGAAGTTTCTAAGAAAGCTTCTTTCTAGTTTTCATCTGGATATTTCCTTTGTCACTGTAATGTTCATTGCGCTATGAAGTATCTAATTGCAGATCTCCAGAAACTGCTAACAAACTGATCACTGAAGAGAAACGTGTAACTCTGTGAGTTGCATTCACACATGGTAATGCAGTTTCTCAGAAAGCTTCTCTTTAGTTATTATGTGAGGACATTTCCTTTATCACCATGGGCCCCTATAGGCTCCCAAATATCACTTTGCAGATTAGACGAAAGAGTGTTAGCAAACTTCTTCTTGAGGCAGAGGTTGTAACTCTGTGAGATGAACTCACAGATCAGAAAGAAGTTTCTCAGAAAGCTTCTTTCACGTTTTGAACGGATGAAATTTCCTTTATCAGCGTAGGCCTCAATGTGATCCAAAGAAGCTTCTCAGTTTCCCCAAAGACAGTGTTAATGGACTGCTCCACGAAACATAAGTGTAACTCTGTGAGATGAATTCACACATCACAAGAAGTTTCTAAGAAAGCTTCTTCTAGTTTTCATGGGATATTTCCTTTGTCACTGTAATGTTCATTGCGCTATGAAGTATCTAATTGCAGATCTCCAGAAAACTGTGCTAACAAACTGATCACTGAAGAGAAACGTGTAACTCTGTGAGTTGCATTCACACATGGTAATGCAGTTTCTCAGAAAGCTTCTCTTTAGTTATGTGAGGACATTTCCTTTATCACCATGGGCCCCTATAGGCTCCCAAATATCACTTTGCAGATTCGAGAAGAGTGTTAGCAAACTTCTTCTTGAGGCAGAGGTTGTAACTCTGTGAGATGAACTCACAGATCAGAAAGAAGTTTCTCAGAAAGCTTCTTTCACGTTTTGAACGGATGAAATTTCCTTTATCAGCGTAGGCCTCAATGTGATCCAAAGAAGCCTTCTCAGTTTCCCCAAAGACAGTGTTAATGGACTGCTCCACGAAACATAAGTGTAACTCTGTGAGATGAATTCACACATCAACAAGAAGTTTCTAAGAAAGCTTCCTTCTAGTTTTCATCTGTGATATTTCCTTTGTCACTGTAATGTTCATTGCGCTATGAAGTATCTAATTGCAGATCTCCAGAAACTGTGCTAACAAACTGATCACTGAAGAGAAACGTGTAACTCTGTGAGTTGCATTCACACATGGTAATGCAGTTTCTCAGAAAGCTTCTCTTTAGTTATTAGTGAGGACATTTCCTTTATCACCATGGGCCCCTATAGGCTCCCAAATATCACTTTGCAGATTACGAGAAGAGTGTTAGCAAACTTCTTCTTGAGGCAGAGGTTGTAACTCTGTGAGATGAACTCACAGATCAGAAAGAAGTTTCTCAGAAAGCTTCTTTCACGTTTTGAACGGATGAAATTTCCTTTATCAGCGTAGGCCTCAATGTGATCCAAAGAAGCCCTTCTCAGTTTCCCCAAAGACAGTGTTAATGGACTGCTCCACGAAACATAAGTGTAACTCTGTGAGATGAATTCACACATCAACAAGAAGTTTCTAAGAAAGCTTCCTTTAGTTTTCATCTGGATATTTCCTTTGTCACTGTAATGTTCATTGCGCTATGAAGTATCTAATTGCAGATCTCCAGAAAACTGTGCTAACAAACTGATCACTGAAGAGAAACGTGTAACTCTGTGAGTTGCATTCACACATGGCAATGCAGTTTCTCAGAAAGCTTCTCTTTAGTTATTATGTGAGGATATTTCCTTTATCACCATGGGCCCCTATAGGCTCCCAAATATCACTTTGCAGATTCCACGAAAAGAGTGTTAGCAAACTTCTCTTGAGGCAGAGGTTGTAACTCTGTGAGATGAACTCACAGATCAGAAAGAAGTTTCTCAGAAAGCTTCTTTCACGTTTTGACCGGATGAAATTTCCTTTATCAGCGTAGGCCTCAATGTGATCCAAAGAAGCCCTTCTCAGTTTCCCCAAAGACAGTGTTAATGGACTGCTCCACGAAACATAAGTGTAACTCTGTGAGATGAATTCACACATCACCAAGAAGTTTCTAAGAAAGCTTCTTTCTAGTTTTCATCTGGATATTTCCTTTGTCACTGTAATGTTCATTGCGCTATGAAGTATCTAATTGCAGATCTCCTTAAACTATGCTAACAAACTGATCACTGAAGAGAAACGTGTAACTCTGTGAGTTGCATTCACACATGGTAATGCAGTTTCTCAGAAAGCTTCTCTTTAGTTATTATGTGAGGACATTTCCTTTATCACCATGGGCCCCTATAGGCCTCCAAATATCACTTTGCAGATTACGAGAAGAGTGTTAGCAAACTTCTTCTTGAGGCAGAGGTTGTAACTCTGTGAGATGAACTCACAGATCAGAAAGAAGTTTCTCAGAAAGCTTCTTTCACGTTTTGAACGGATGAAATTTCCTTTATCAGCGTAGGCCTCAATGTGATCCAAAGAAGCTTCTCAGTTTCCCCAAAGACAGTGTTAATGGACTGCTCCACGAAACATAAGTGTAACTCTGTGAGATGAATTCACACATCACCAAGAAGTTTCTAAGAAAGCTTCTTCTAGTTTTCATCTGGATATTTCCTTTGTCACTGTAATGTTCATTGCGCTATGAAGTATCTAATTGCAGATCTCCAGAAAACTGCTAACAAACTGATCACTGAAGAGAAACGTGTAACTCTGTGAGTTGCATTCACACATGGTAATGCAGTTTCTCAGAAAGCGTCTCTTTAGTTATTATGTGAGGACATTTCCTTTATCACCATGGGCCCCTATAGGCCTCCAAATATCACTTTGCAGATTCGACGAGAAGAGTGTTAGCAAACTTCTTCTTGAGGCAGAGGTTGTAACTCTGTGAGATGAACTCACAGATCAGAAAGAAGTTTCTCAGAAAGCTTCTTTCACGTTTTGAACGGATGAAATTTCCTTTATCAGCGTAGGCATCAATGTGATCCAAAGAAGCCCTTCTCAGTTTCCCCAAAGACAGTGTTAATGGACTGCTCCACGAAACATAAGTGTAACTCTGTGAGATGAATTCACACATCAACCAAGAAGTTTCTAAGAAAGCTTCTTCTAGTTTTCACTGTGGATATTTCCTTTGTCACTGTAATGTTCATTGCGCTATGAAGTATCTAATTGCAGATCTCCAGAAAACTGTGCTAACAAACTGATCACTGAAGAGAAACGTGTAACTCTGTGAGTTGCATTCACACATGGTAATGCAGTTTCTCAGAAAGCTTCTCTTTAGTTATTATGTGAGGACATTTCCTTTATCACCATGGGCCCCTATAGGCTCCCAAATATCACTTTGCAGATTCCACGAAAGAGTGTTAGCAAACTTCTTCTTGAGGCAGAGGTTGTAACTCTGTGAGATGAACTCACAGATCAGAAAGAAGTTTCTCAGAAAGCTTCTTTCACGTTTTGAACGGATGAAATTTCCTTTATCAGCGTAGGCCTCAATGTGATCCAAAGAAGCCCTTCTCAGTTTCCCCAAAGACAGTGTTAATGGACTGCTCCACGAAACATAAGTGTAACTCTGTGAGATGAATTCACACATCACCAAGAAGTTTCTAAGAAAGCTTCTTCTAGTTTTCATCTGGATATTTCCTTTGTCACTGTAATGTTCATTGCGCTATGAAGTATCTAATTGCAGATCTCCAGAAACTGTGCTAACAAACTGATCACTGAAGAGAAACGTGTAACTCTGTGAGTTGCATTCACACATGGTAATGCAGTTTCTCAGAAAGCTTCTCTTTAGTTATTATGTGAGGACATTTCCTTTATCACCATGGGCCCCTATAGGCCTCCAAATATCACTTTGCAGATTAGACGAGAAGAGTGTTAGCAAACTTCTTCTTGAGGCAGAGGTTGTAACTCTGTGAGATGAACTCACAGATCAGAAAGAAGTTTCTCAGAAAGCTTCTTTCACGTTTTGACCGGATGAAATTTCCTTTATCAGCGTAGGCCTCAATGTGATCCAAAGAAGCCCTTCTCAGTTTCCCCAAAGACAGTGTTAATGGACTGCTCCACGAAACATAAGTGTAACTCTGTGAGATGAATTCACACATCAACAAGAAGTTTCTAAGAAAGCTTGTTCTAGTTTTCATCTGGATATTTCCTTTGTCACTGTAATGTTCATTGCGCTATGAAGTATCTAATTGCAGATCTCCAAACTATGCTAACAAACTGATCACTGAAGAGAAACGTGTAACTCTGTGAGTTGCATTCACACATGGTAATGCAGTTTCTCTGAAAGCTTCTCTTTAGTTATTATGTGAGGACATTTCCTTTATCACCATGGGCCCCTATAGGCCCCAAATATCACTTTGCAGATTAGACGAGAAGAGTGTTAGCAAACTTCTTCTTGAGGCAGAGGTTGTAACTCTGTGAGATGAACTCACAGATCAGAAAGAAGTTTCTCAGAAAGCTTCTTTCACGTTTTGAACGGATGAAATTTCCTTTATCAGCGTAGGCCTCAATGTGATCCAAAGAAGCCCTTCTCAGTTTCCCCAAAGACAGTGTTAATGGACTGCTCCACGAAACATAAGTGTAACTCTGTGAGATGAATTCACACATCACACAAGAAGTTTCTAAGAAAGCTTCTTTCTAGTTTTCATCTGGATATTTCCTTTGTCACTGTAATGTTCATTGCGCTATGAAGTATCTAATTGCAGATCTCCAGAAACTATGCTAACAAACTGATCACTGAAGAGAAACGTGTAACTCTGTGAGTTGCATTCACACATGGTAATGCAGTTTCTCAGAAAGCTTCTCTTTAGTTATTATGTGAGGACATTTCCTTTATCACCATGGGCCCCTATAGGCCTCCAAATATCACTTTGCAGATTAGACGAGAAGAGTGTTAGCAAACTTCTTCTTGAGGCAGAGGTTGTAACTCTGTGAGATGAACTCACAGATCAGAAAGAAGTTTCTCAGAAAGCTTCTTTCACGTTTTGACCGGATGAAATTTCCTTTATCAGCGTAGGCCTCAATGTGATCCAAAGAAGCCCTTCTCAGTTTCCCCAAAGACAGTGTTAATGGACTGCTCCACGAAACATAAGTGTAACTCTGTGAGATGAATTCACACATCACAAGAAGTTTCTAAGAAAGCTTCTTCTAGTTTTCATCTGGATATTTCCTTTGTCACTGTAATGTTCATTGCGCTATGAAGTATCTAATTGCAGATCTCCAGAAAACTGTGCTAACAAACTGATCACTGAAGAGAAACGTGTAACTCTGTGAGTTGCATTCACACATGGTAATGCAGTTTCTCAGAAAGCTTCTCTTTAGTTATTATGTGAGGACATTTCCTTTATCACCATGGGCCCCTATAGGCTCCCAAATCACTTTGCAGATTCGACGAGAAGAGTGTTAGCAAACTTCTTCTTGAGGCAGAGGTTGTAACTCTGTGAGATGAACTCACAGATCAGAAAGAAGTTTCTCAGAAAGCTTCTTTCACGTTTTGAACGGATGAAATTTCCTTTATCAGCGTAGGCCTCAATGTGATCCAAAGAAGCCCTTCTCAGTTTCCCCAAAGACAGTGTTAATGGACTGCTCCACGAAACATAAGTGTAACTCTGTGAGATGAATTCACACATCACCAAGAAGTTTCTAAGAAAGCTTCTTCTAGTTTTCACTGTGGATATTTCCTTTGTCACTGTAATGTTCATTGCGCTATGAAGTATCTAATTGCAGATCTCCAGAAAACTGTGCTAACAAACTGATCACTGAAGAGAAACGTGTAACTCTGTGAGTTGCATTCACACATGGTAATGCAGTTTCTCAGAAAGCTCTCTTTAGTTATTATGTGAGGACATTTCCTTTATCACCATGGGCCCCTATAGGCTCCCAAATATCACTTTGCAGATACGACGAGAAGAGTGTTAGCAAACTTCTTCTTGAGGCAGAGGTTGTAACTCTGTGAGATGAACTCACAGATCAGAAAGAAGTTTC
>NW_022143565.1:0-28400 GCF_007565055.1 Rhinopithecus roxellana
TGGCACGCAATAGGGGAGTCCATGGCTGGAGGAGCTGTGGAAACTTGTGTTATGCTTGGATCGAAGTATCAGCTGGTTCTTGGAAGAAACTTGTGTCCCTTGGAGTTCAGGGGCATATGAACATGAGGACAGGTGCCTGACTCTCCCAAGAACCTGGATGGCAGTGCTTCCCATGGCAGCCAGGAACAGGGAGCAGGAAAGTTGCCTGCAGGTACCGCCAGTCACAGCAAGGACATTTGATGTCTTCATGTCAGTGGACAGTAGGGTGGAGGTCTGGTCATGAGTCATTCCAGAAGGACCCCAGCCCAAAGTTTGTCTGCCAAAGGGACTGTGGACATTCCCTTGGGGGACAGGAGTGGAGAGCAGAGGCGGGAAAGAGGAGTACGCATTGGCCAGTCAGGGCATGGTGCAGTGGGTGTCCCTTGGGGTGTGGCTCTAGAACCACAGCACCCGCAAATGGAAAGGGCTTTGCCCCTTTTCCTCATATCCTAGAGGATCCAGAGCATGGAGGGTGGAAGTGCAGACTGTGCCCTCTCTCTGCCCTGCACTGGTCCCGAGGCCAGCACCATACCAGGGCCTGGGGAAGGGAGACCTGAGTGAGGGTCCTCTGGAAAGGCCATGGTGGGAGGAGAGCAGTGCCCTGTGCCACTGTACCTGGGAGGGGGCGGAGCTGTGTGCCACTGTACCCGGGAGAGGGCGGGAAGAGCTGTGTGTATTGTACCCGGGAGAGGTGGGGCAGAACTGCGTGCACTGTACCCAGGAGGGGGCAGGGCAGAGCTTTGTGTATTGCACTCAGAAGGGGGCGGGCAGGTCTGTATGTACTGTATCCGGGAGGGGGCGTGGCAGAGCTGTGTGTACTGTACCCAGGAGGGAGCGGGGCAGAACTGTGTGTTCTGTACCCGAGAGTGGGCGGGGCAAAGCTGTGTGTACTGTACCTGGGAGGGGGCGGGGCAGAACTGTGTGTTCTGTACCCGAGAGGGGGCAGGGCAGAACTGTGTGTTCTGTACCCGAGAGGGGGCAGGGCAGAGCTTTGTGTACTGTACCCTGGAAGGGGCGGGCAGAGCTGCGTGCCACTGTACCTGAGAGAGGGCAGAGTTGTGTATACTGTACTAGTGGGGGGCGGGGTGGAGCTGTGTGTACTGTACCCGGGAGAGGGCGGGGCCAAGTTCTGTGCACTGTGCCCAGGAGGGAGTGGTGCCCAGCTGCGTGCACTGTACCTGGGAGGGTGCAGGTCCGCAGCCTTCTGGACGTCATGTGATTTCTCCTTAAGCAATGAAGGAATAAGTAGTGTTTAGGATCTTGCATTTAACCTAAGAATGTATTGTGATCATTTTTCCGTATAGATAAACTTCTACAGCTTCATTGTCAGTGCTTAATTGACACATTTATTTAATTCCCTAAAAGAAATTGGGTATTTGGAAGGATTCTTTTTTATTCAGTCTGAAACTCAATCTCACATCAGCAGCCATCACACCAAAGTGTAATAGAAATTAGGACTAAAATGTGGATATTGGTTTCTATTATTTTTATTTAACATTTTCCTGCAGTTTCTAGCTACTTCAGTTACATATGAACCATAAATAAGAGGTATAATTCTTATAAGTGAAGAAACAAAATTATAATTATTTGCAAATAATATGTTTATATATCTATGCTTCCCAAGAGTATCAAAGAAAAAATAACTGGAATTAATTAAGAGGCTTCAGTCTAAATACAATTTTACTCAAGTGAATTTTCTGTGTAACGTAAGTAACCAGTACCATTGAAAAAGAGATCATTTACATAGGGACAGAAAATATTTAAATATTTGAAAGTAACATTTACCAAAAAATTTTAAGACTGCTATAAATACATTTACTATATTTTGCTGAAAAGAAAATCAATGGAGAACTGTATTTCTGGATAAGAATACTTAATATATTTTAACATATGTTGTGACAACTAAGCATATTTATAAAATTTTCAATCATATGCCACCAGGGAAATGAAAATTAAAACAATGAGATACCACTGCACACCTATTAGAATGGCCATAATCCAGACACTACAACACCAAATGCTGGTGAAAAAGTGAGGCAGAAAGAACTCTCATTCATTGCTGATGGGAATGCAAAATGGTACAGCCACCTTGAAAGATACTTTGGCCATTTCTGACAAAGCTACACATAGTGTTACTATATAATTTGGCAATTTTGCACTCCTAGGTATTTACTCAAATTGTTTGAAAACTTATGCCCAGAAAAAATTGCACATGAATGTTGATAGCAGCTTTATGCATTATTGTCAAATCTTGGAAACAACTAAGATGTCCTTTAATAGACGAATGGATAACTAAATGGTGGTACATCCATACAATGAAATATTATTCAGCAATAAAAATAAATGAGCTATCACACCATGAAAAGACATGGAGAAATGTCTTAAGGGCTTAAATGCATGTTACTAAGTGAAAGAACTCAGTCTGAAAAGGCTACAAACTGTATGATTCCAACTACATGATTTTCTAGAAAAAGATAAAACTATGGGGACAGTAAAAAGATGAGTGGTTGCCAAGGGTTCGTGGGAAGAGAAGGATAAATACATACAACACAGAAAATATTTAGGATGATGGAGTTGCTCTACCTGACACTATAATGGTGAATACATGACATTATAATTTGTCAAAACCCACAAAATGTACTCCACAGAGAGCAAACCCTAGTGTAAAGGGCAGGTCATCATAAAGTATGTATGTTCATTCATCAGTTTTAAGAAGTGTACCCCACTAGTGCAAGATATTAACAATAGAGGAAACTGGGGAGGTGGGTACAAACTCTGTACTTTTTGTTTAGTTTTTCTGTAAACCTAAAACTGCTCTTAAAAAAAAAAGCTATTAATTAAAAAAAAAATACTATCCAGTCACAAAAAAGCATGGATAAATATTCATCGCTAAGTGAAATAAGTCAGTCTGAAAAAGCTACATATTGCATGATTCCAATTATATGACATTCTAGAAAAGGAAAAACTGTAGAGACAATTGAAATATGAGGGGCTGGGGGGTTGGTTGCAGGGGAAGCACAGATTTTTTATTGTGGTGAAACTATTCTACATGATACTGTAGTGGTGAATGCAACACTATGCATTTGTTAAAGCCCATAGAACTTCACAACACAAAGAATGAACCTTAATATATTCAAATTAAAGAAACAGTCATTTAGGAGGTGGAAGGATCCCAATGTAGGATGCAGGATATGACAAAACAATCTAACTGTATTACAAATGTATGAAACCACCTCACTGAAGGGGATGAAGGAAAATGGCACTGACCTAAGTAACTTCAGAAATGAGTGGAGACTGAAAATATAATAAATATATGTCAATAAAAATATATATCAACTCTTTCTTAGACAATTTACTGATTTAATGTAATTCAAAATCTCCAGTAAAATTGTTTTTTCCAAAAAAATCACAAAAAATAATACAGATTATTTTTAAAAGAGGAGAAATAGCTAAGTAAATATTGGATAAGCAAAGCTGAGAGGTGAATTTCCATAACTGGTTATAGGCAAAAAGAACTTTACAAAATCATAGGACTGTTGATAAAGTCGTTTCCCATTGGCATTCAGTATAACTTCTAAGTTAATGGATTGGATGGTGGGAGCCAAGTTTCTCACTGTTGGAGTGGGATGTTCCAGTTAAGCAAGGAAGGAAGCTAGAATGATCCATGTGGCAATGGATTAGAGTTGGAGACATCAGCATGAACTTAGGTTTAGCTTAATATAGATGTAATTGGTTATACAGAGAGATTCACACATGTAGATAGATGATGGATAGGTCAATAGATAGATGCATGTGATTTTGTATACACACCTACTTCCTTATTCTGTCAGCTGAGCAGACCTCGAAGCAATGACACTCCAGCAGCAACAAGCACAGCTGGGGCCCAGGTATTCGTTTCTAATACTCTCCAATGAAAGGAACCAAAGCTCATTGGAAAAATGACTGGTTTTAGGACTAGGGCAGGAAATATACCAAATCCAAAACCAAAACCCCTATGATGATAGGAGTATTTAAAAGGACAGAGGCACTACCTGAAAGAGTTCCTAATGAACCTTTGAATGGCAAAATAAATACTGTAGCATCAAGTTATAACCCTCACTTAATGAGTTGCAAAATAAATGCCCATAAGTCCATACTGATATAGACAAGTGACTGAATAAAGAACTTAGTAGGGTTGGGGAAGGGAAAAGACAAATCTATAGAGAAGAATTCCAAATAATTTAGATACTCTGCCCTCAGGAAGGTAGGGCATAGCCCCCACCCCTTAAGTGTGGGCTGCACATAGTATCTTCCTTCTAAAGATTATGGTGGAAATGGGAAAAAAGGACTAACTGCAGTGGAGAAACCTGACAAACCCTACCTCTACCAGGTGACCATAGTCAACGTTAGTAGTGGTTTGAGTCATGTTGAGAGCAGGTGCCCTTGATAGACATGATGAGAAGGGTACTTTTCCTCTGTGGTCTTCCTCCCTAGCACACCTCATCTTGGTCTAATCATGAGAAAAATACCAGACAAATCTCAATGGCAAGACATCCTGCAAAATATCTGACCAGTATGCCTCAAAAATGTCAAAGTCATCACAAGCAAAGAAGGTCTGAGAAACTGTCACAGCCATGAGGAGCTGAAGGAGGCATGATGACTAGTTGTAATGTGGCACCCCGATAGGATCCTGGGACAGCAAGAAAGCCATTACATGAAACCGAAGAAATCTGAATGGAGTATGGGCTGTAGTTAATAATAATTATCAATATTGGTTCATTAATTGTAACAAATACAAGGTAATCGTAACTAATTTAAGATGTTAGTAATGGGGAACTGGGTACAAGTGCGTGGGGAACATCAGTAAGAGCTCTACAATTTTTCTGTAAATATGAAACTATTCTAAAGTTGAAATTTACTTAACATTATATGTCAACTCTTCTTAGCCATTAAGTAATTTTAATGTAATTCAAAATCCCCAGTAATTTTTTTTCCAAAGTGGAAAACTGATCACAAAAATTATGCAGGTTATTTCCCAAAGAGGAGGAATAGCTAAGTAAATATTGGATTAGCAAAGCTGGGGGGTGAATTTCTATAAGTGATTTTAAAACACATAAAGGGACAACCTTAAAACAATATAGTTCTGATGCAAAAACAGAGCAAGGAAATGGAATGCTTGACCCCAAAACAGGCTTGAGAGCTTGCCTCTATAAAGGTGGCTGCTCTGAAGGACCAAAAAAAGAAGGAATTGCCATATTTGCAGATGTATCAGCATAGAGTCATTCAAAAAGTATCTCATTTTATTTTAAAATGTGGTCTGAGGAGCAGAAGGCTGTTGGTAGCACTCCTCGGATCATGGCTGGCTCTCATCCTCACTCCATGCAAGGTTCTTTCTGGTTCTTTTATGCTTCCCCCTTATCCTTCATCCTGACCTCACCTCCCCAGCAGTAGCCAATCCAGTGTGTTTGGTTTATGTCTTTAGAAAAGCAAGTACTTCTGAAAAATAGGTAGTATTGTTTTATGTATATATTTTCAGCTTAGATAAATGTAATATCCAGTAGGTCTAAATGTATTTCTTTCCTTTTTAGCCCAACAATACGCATCTTCAGATGAAGCCATGTTGCTGTATGTGCTCTACTGTAAGGCTTTGGGCTGCTGCACGGTGTCACGTAGAATGCGCCCACCATGTGGATCGCTCCCTTCCTCTAGCAATGGAAGTTGCCTTGCCCTTCCCAGTCCCACATGTGATACTACGATGAAATAACTTTCTGGTTCTCATTTCTTGTGTATGTGTGACTTTCACCAGGATTGACTCAGGAGGGTGGGTGCTGGGTCATAGGGCCACTCATACTTAATTTCGTGAGTGCTATCAGCTTGCTCTTCATAATAAATGCACAGCACACATTACAGCCAGCTGTGCACAGGGCTTCCATGACCTACATTCTCCCCAACATGTGTATACCCAATTTCCTCATTTTGGCCCATTGAACAGGAATATGTTGCATCCTGTGGATGCAGTGTTTTCGTTTAATTACTGAAAGGCTGAGCACTGCTCCCTCTTCTTCTCTAGTCCACCTTCTTCAACGGACAGCCCATTCATATTTTTGCTCATTGTTCTATTGAATTTCCTGCCTTTTTGGCCATCTTGTTAAGTTATCTTATTTATTTATTATGTTTTATAGATTGAGAGGCACCAGATGTAGTTTTGTTACATAGATATATTGCATAGTGTGCAGGTGGCTTTGAGTGTAGCCATCACCTGAACAATGACATTGTACCCACTAGACAGTTTCTCACCCCCACCCCCAGTCCACCCTCCACCTTTCTGAGTCTCCAGGGTGTAGGTGTATTACTTCACTCACTAGGCCCATGTGTACACATTATTTAGCTCCCACTTAAAAATAAGAATAAATGTCCTGACTTTTACTCATTGATTTGCATGAGTCCCTGGTATATCTCAGATTCACCCCTCTGGCTGATGGCTGTCTTTCTGCCTTACTGTGGGAGATCAGCAGGCCATGGCTTACTTGAGACAATGTGGGGAAACTAGAGTTACCCCCAAAGTCCTTCTCCTCCACCTCTGTCTTGTGCTAAGGGCCTTCCTCCTCCACCTCTGTCCTGTGCAAAGGGTCCTGCCCTCTCTTCTACTCAAAAGTGCCAGTGCTCCATCTCCCTGCCAGTTCTCCAAGCACCAGTCACAGCCAGTGGCCCCAGGGAGTCTCCTGCTTTTAGTGTTGGTTTGACAAATCCATCGACCTCCCTCTGGCATTGGTGTATCTCTGAGGCTATCTTTGGAAGCAGTGACCCTGTGCTAATTTGACATCTTACCTAGAGACAGAAGACAGTGTGCCACATGCCAGTTTTACAGGGAAAAAGATTCAGGAGAAAAATATTTAAGTACTTTTCACATTGTATATTGAAAGTATATTAAAGTTTTTTTTTTTTTTTTTTTTTTTTTTTTAAGGGGAAACATATAATTATTGTGTTTGTCACATCTAGTGGTTGAAGCTGCTCTTCTTGTTTTCTCCAAGTCCTTATCATTTTCTTGGTGGGTAGCAACCTCACATGAGGCCTGTACCATTAAACAGAACCCAGGGTCATGGCAACAACTCGAGTGCTTCTGCACCATGGGCTGTGGAGCGAAGGATTGAAATCTGAATGATTCAAGAATAACGCAAACTGTAGTTCCTGTGTACCGAATGGCCTGTGATTCATAATTTTTATGAAGAAATCTATAAAAGGAAGTGGAGTTGGTGTTTGGAAGTGGAGCTGGTGTTTTCCTTGTGAGTTTTTTTCCATGACCGCACTTCATCAGAATCTCTGGGAGTGGGACCCAGGTGTCCTTGTTTTTAAAACTCTTCAGGTGACTTCAAGGACAGTCAAGGTTGAAAGCCACTGCCAACCTAGACAATCGGTTTTTAAACCAGGCTACACATTGTATTGCCCGAGAGGATCCTGCTTCCTGGCTCCCACACCCAGAGGTTCCTATTTAACTGGTATGGAATACAGCCCGGGCACTGGGATTTCTAATGCTGCTCTAGTGATTCTAATGTGCAGCAAGGCTGAAGAGTCTTGGCCTTTGAGTGTGGCAGTTTCCTCTCCCCTACACCTCTCACACCACTGTGTTCTTTGGTTTCATTCCATCTGATTTTTGAGCTTCCCTTCCAGTAGTCACTATTTATTTATTTTGTCCTGAAGGCTCTTTTGGATGTTGCATATGTTTATCTGTTGTTTATTCACCATTGCTTTTTGTATCTCATGCCTTTCTTTGGCACTCTTTCTTTTCCCTACACAACAGCTTCCTTTAGAGTTCGTTTAGCAGGAGTCTGGATGGAGCTATACATTTTCTGCACAGGTTTTAGAAAATCTATTTTTTTTAATCTTCTGTACTGATGGTTTGGCTGGGTATGGAATTCTGCCTTGATGGGCTCTCCCACTCTGAAGGCATTGTTCAACTGCCTTCTTTCCTCCAGGGCTGCCAGCAAGAGGACTCTGCCAGGCTGTTAGGTGTTTTATATAACGTCTCTTTTTTGTCCAGTTGCTTTTATGCTTTCTCTCTTGCCTTTTGTTTTTGGCAGTTGCACTCATATAATGTTTGGGTGTCAAGTTATTTATTCTTAGCCTGCTTGCAGTTTTTTTATTCTTCCATCTTAGCATTCAAGTCTTAGCTCAACTCCAAAGCATGTTCAGCTATGCCCTCTGTGGATGTGTCTCTTCTCCCTCCTCTTAAGCGTATGTTGGATGCCTTTAGAACCTCCCCCATGTTTGTCTCCTAACCTGTCCTTTCATATATTCCACCTTTTTGTCTATTCATTTGCACTATATTTGAATTCTTTACCTTTAAGCTATGTAATATTAATTTAATTTAATTTAAATATTTTTAAGGCAGGGTCTTTTTCTGTTGCCCAGGCTGGAGTGCAATGGTACACGCATAGCTCACTGCAGCCTTGAAACTCCTGGGCTCAAGCCTCCCATGTTGCTGAGACTACAAGCACATGCCACCATGTCCAACTAGATTTTTTATTAAAAAAAAATTTTGAAATAGAGATGGGATCTCACTATGTTTCCCAAGCTGGTCTCAAACTCTGGGCTCAAATGATTCTCCCACCTCAGCCTTCCAAAGTGCTAGGCCACTTAAAATTTAAATTTTGATGTTTTAACTTACTTCAAGAAGTTGTATTTGTATTTGCTTCATTTCAAAATCTACATGTTTTATTTGTTTTCATATTTTACTGTTCATGCTTATGCATTTTCTTCCTTATTTATCTTGTTAATAATTTTAAGCATATTGGCTTTATACTTGTTATTTAAATTTCTTGATATGCTAATCCTTCTCTTCCTTTTTTAGCCGACTTTTCCACTCAGAGACTCACTTCATTATCGTTCATATGGGAGTCCTTATCTTCTGGAGATGTGTATTGAAATATTTATTATTGAAATGGCACAGTGCCTAAGGTTTGCTTCAAAAGGATCGGGTGTTGAGGGAGTGGGTAGGGTATAGATAAAGCAATATTGGGTTCGGGATTTGTAGTTTTTACTTATGAGCTCATCTTACTGAAGACTTTTTTCCTTTGGGAATTCTCGTGTTCTGTGTTGTGGAAGTATTGCTAGAGAGAAAATTTTTGTTTTCCTTAGCTACTTATCCTCATAAATTTAATAGATGCTGGATAAGATTTTAAAAAATTGATATCTTGTCTTTGAGATTTGGCAACATATGGTTAGTATAAATTGGGATTCCACACCCTGCTTAGAACCTAGGATTCTTTTACCCAGAGCTTCAGTAGACCTCAGCCTCTTTGTTGCTTCTCTGGGCTGCTGGAAGATCCATTTTAGTTCCCTTTTTCACCAACGGGCAGTTTTCCAGGGTCCCAGTTTGTAACTGAAGTCTCACTTCTGGCTCTCAAATGTGGGGGTACAAGGGCAAGTCTCCATTATGAGCCCAATGTTTATAAGGTCACCATTATATCAGTTATTTTTGTCTTTCAAGGTCAGTTCTCTATTTATACATTTTCCAGCATTTCTATGTATGTGTGTGTGTTGCAGTCTGTGTTCTGCCATGCCGTTGGTTTTTGATTGTATATAGGAATAACTTAGCTTTTTCCATTAAATTTGTAATCAAGACTTTTCTTAATTATCTTATTCTTGGATTTCTCAGATAGATAATATTGCTTCAATATGTTTATAAAAAGAATAATTAAAATGTATTGTTTTCCTATAAACAATATTATCCATCATTGTTTCATTATTTCACCTATTATTTCAAATTATCCTCAGATAAATCTCTGAGTCACTATGAGTCTCCACTCTGCAGGTGGAGGAATGAAGGCTTGGAGCTGTTAGGTGACTTGCCCAAGGTCATGTACCGTGAGTGGGACACGGGATTTGCAGCCTGGGTATAGCCACTTTGAGTCTGCAGAGTTAATGCCTACTCCATGGTACCTCCCTAAATGATTATGATACATTTGCTTTTTAAAAAAATTCCTTTTTTGGTGTTTTATTAAAGTGGCTAAATGTTCCAGAACAGTCTTCCAGTACAAACCTCCTGTAGGATAGAAAGTTGACCCACACCCAGTGTCCAGGTGGTCCTCCACGTTCCCACCCTCACCTGAACTTAGGTTGAGGCCAGGTTCCTGGAGCTGGCCAATGAAACGGGAGTGAGAGTGAAATTTCGTGTTCCAGGGGGCAGAGGCTGCCAAACCCACATCAACCTTACATGAGGAATAAGTAAGCTTGCACTGAGGAAAGCAACTGGGATGGGAGGAGAAGGGTTTTGTTGTGACAGCAAGTGCCAGTTACCCAGCTTTTTCCTGCTACTTTTAAGAAATAAATCTCTGTTCTTTACACATTGCTCAGTCCAGATATTCTGTCATAGAGGCACAACATACACACACACACTACATATACCTTTTCCTTCCTCACTGTTACCATAGTGTCCCCTCCTTTTGTCTAAAACCAATCCTTCCAACCCTGTTTCTCTCATTATCTGTGCCTTCTCTTCTCAGAACCTAATCATTTCATCTTTCTCAACCTCATATATTCAATCCCATTCTCTTAATGGGATCCTCTTCATTTCTTTTATTTTACTTAAACATTCTTATCGTGATTATGATTTTAAGAAGAGTCCTTACCTTTTAAATATGTACTGAAATATTTATGGTCTCAGTGGCATTGTGCCTGGGATTTGCTTCAAAATAATCCAAAGTTGAGGGAGGGGGTAGAGCATAGATGAAGTAAGATGGACCAAGTTTTGGTACCTGTTGAGGCTGAGTGATGGTACATGAGGGAGGTGTCACACTCTCCCTGTCTACTTTTCTGTAGAAATGTTTGAATTTTTCATAATAGGCAGCTTTTCTTGAAATGGTTCACAAAATTAATAGAAGAAAAAATTTTTAAGAAATTATTTTTCAAAAACAGGAGGAGAAAACAATGTTATTGCAATCCGTGAAACACACCCCCAATGCCTCTTCATTTCCATCCTCCTTATCTCCCACTTGTTCAGCAATGAGGACCTCAAGGGTATTTTTGTTACATTGGGGCCTTCAAAGAAGGAGGGAGGGGCTGTGAGCCAATAAATGAAGGCAGCTTCTAGTAGCTGGAAAAAGGCAAGAAAACAGATTCTCCCCTGGATCCTCCAGAGGAAACTCAGCCTCACTGATACCTTGATTTTAGCTTTGTAAGACATATTTTGGACTTCTGACCTCCAGTGCTGTAAAATAATAAATTTGTGTTCAGTCACTAAGTTGGTAGCAATTTGTTACAGCAGCAATAGGAAACTAGTACACATGTTTTATCACTGAATCAGAATATGGTCTTGGTCTGATACTGACTTACCTTGTGGACAGCAGCAATATAACGCATAGGTTAAGACTTGAAACTCTTGAATAAGAGTCAGGTTAAAATCCTGGTTCTGCCCCACAGTAGCTGGGTGACCGTGGATAAGCCACTCAATCACGCAATGCCCCCCGTGCTTCCTTTGTAAATGAGAATAACAGTATTATCTACACACTAAAGTTGTTGGGAGGACTGAATGCATGAATATGTGAAAAGGACTGGGAACAATGCCTGGCACATGGTAGCGTCCAATAGATGTTAGCTATTATTGTTAGCTGTTACATATTTCTGACCTATTCTCATCAACTAATTCACCTGTTCCTTTGCCAATACCACACTATTTTGATAGCTGGGAAAAGCTCAACTTACTATTGTTCCTTTTTACAGCTGTTTTCCTCTGAAGTTTAATTCTCCATATAAACTTTAAAACATTTCATGCAATTCCAAGAAAGAAAAAAAACAGCATTGATTTTAACAAATGGTGTTGGAACAAACTGGACGCCCATAATTAAAAATACAAATCTCAACCCTTACTTCACACTCTACACAAAAATTAACAAAAATCATTGTTAACCTAAAGGTGAAAGCTAAAACTATAAAACTTCTAGAAGAAAATATAGAAAAATCTCTATATGACTTTGCAGTAGGCAAAGATTCTTTAGGTGGGACACAAAAATCATGAATTGTACAATAAAACATTGATGCATTTTTTGCAATGGGCACTGTGATTTGTCACTAGACCCTTCTTCAGAAATTAAGTATTCGTGACCTCAGCTGTGAGAATTGCCACCAGCAGACAGCCCTCAGTCCTTGCAGATGGACCCTAAGGGACTGCCTTGACTGAAGGAACTCCCCTGACCCTTACCCATGGGCATACTCATCCTCCAGGCAGCTTGCATCCAGCGACATTCAATGGGGGCATCAAGGCCTGGCCCTATTACCCCAACTCAGAACAGCTTTAGCAGGTCACCTTACCACCAGAATATCCCAGAGGGTCTACTGAAGCACAGTATTGAGGCTGAGTGGTCCTGCCGCTTTCCCTCTAACATCCCTAAAAGGCACACCTCATACACCTTCTGCACTCTAATTTCCATCTCAGAGTTGGCTTCCTGGGAATCCCAACTTGAGACCTGGCCCTGATTAAAATTAAAATCTGTTCTTTCAAGGACACTGTTAAGAAAATGAAAAGGCAAGCCACAGAATGGGAGAATACATTCACACTCAATACATATATTCATCAAAGACCTGTATCCATAACACACAAAGAACTCTTACAACTCAAGAATAGAAAGTCAACCCAATTAAAAGAGTAAAAGTTTTGAACAGAAACTTCACAAAAGTATCTATGGCTGTGGTCAGTGAGAACATGAAAGCCCAATAAGGATAAGATATGCAAATGAGCACAGAACATCCTGTGGTTCCAGGGAGCAAGGAGGTTCTCCAAATCAAACCAAAAGCCACAGTGATGGGGCATGTATTAGTCAGTTCTCACACTGTTGATAAAGACATACCTGAGACTGAATAATTTATAAAGAAAAGAGGTTTAATGGACTCTTAGTTCCACGTGGCTGGGGAGGCCTCACAATCATGGCAGAGGGCAAAAGGCACATCTTATATGGAGGCAGACAAGAGAGAATGAAAACCAAGGGAAAGGGGAAACCCCTTATAAAATCATCAGATCTCATAAGACTTATTCACTACCATGAGAACAGTATGGGAGAAACAGCCCCCATGATTCAATTATCTCCTACAGGTCCCTCCACAACATGTGGGAATTATGGGAGCTACAATTCAAGATGAGATTTAAGTGGGGACATAGCCAAACCATATCAGGGTGTGACAAAAGGACCCAGCAACCAACTGAAGGAGCTCCCAATGGCCAAGGCTGGAAACTTTGAGTGACAAAATAATTAACTAAATAATTAATAATTAAATATGTAATGAAAATATTTAACAAAATAATTAGCTAAATTATTAAATAATTAATCCCATGAAGAATTGGATTATAATCCAAAGTATACAACCAGATATCCATGAGTCCATACTGATATAAATAAATGATTAGATAAATAAATACACGGGGAAGAGTAGACAAATCCCCCACACAGGAGAACTCCAAATAATTTAGGTAGCCATTCTCCTGGAAGGAGATAAGCATATTTTTCCCTTTTTTAAAGTGTAGGCTACAGATAGTGACTTCCAAAAAATGCAGCAGAGAAAGAGAGGGGAAAATTACTTTATGGTGGAGAAACCTACCAACACTGCCCCAGCCAGGTGACCAGGACAAATACCATCTGTGATAAGCCGTGTTGATAGTGTGCACTCTAGACAGGATGGGATGGGACTAGCTCTTTCCGTCGGCAATCTTTTTTACAAAAACACCACCATTCCAGTAGGATCATGAGGAACACATCAGATGAATTTCAGGAGAGGACATCTTACAGTATACCTGACCAGTAATCAAAGTGTCAAGGTCATCAAAAACAAGGCAAGTCTGAGAAACCCTCGCACCCAAGAGGAGCCATGACTAATTGTAATGTGGTACCCTGGATGGGGTTCTGAGACAGAAAAGGTATGTTAGTTCAAAACCGAGAATAGATCAAACATAGACTTTAGTTAATGATGTATCAGTATTGGTTAATGTATCAATAATTGTTATTTCCATACTAATTAATTATGACAAATATACCATGCTAATGTAAGATGCTAGGAATGGTAAATTTTGTGTGGGTTGCATGAGAAACTCTCTGTGTTTTTTCCAACTTTTCTATGAGTCTAAAAGTATTCTAAAATAAAAACACTTAGTTTTAAGAATCCGTTAACCATATCATTAGTCATCAAGGGAATGCAGTTGAAACCCACTATGAGACACAACTCCACAGACACTAGAGTGGCTTAAAGGAAAAGGATCAGTAACATCAAGTGTTGGCAGGGATGTGGGAGTGCCTAAAACCCTCACACCACTTCGGGAAGCAATGTAAAATCCCACAACCAATAGGGAAACAATTTGATAACTTTTTATAAATCTAAAAAAAAAACCCACTTGATTATTTGACCCAGAAATCTCACTTGTAGATATTTACCCAAGTAAAATGAAAGCATATGTCTGTCCAAAGTCTTGTACATGAGTGTTTCCTAGCAGTTTTATTCATTATAGTCCCAAACTGGAAACAACCCAATCAACGTCCATCAGCTAGTAGTGACTGGATAAACAAAACTGTGGTCTATTCATGCAATAAGACACCACCCAGCGATGAAAAGGAATGAATGACTTATGTGTTCTACAACACAGATGGACCTCAACAACATTATGTCAAGCAAGAGAAACCCGGCAGAAAAGGGGGTGTACTGTATGCTTCCACTTATGTGAAATCCTAGAACACGCAAAAATAATCTGTAGAGATAAAAAGCAGATCAGTGGTTGCTGGGGCAAGGATGGGGGAAGGGAGCTGACTGCAAAGGGACACAAGGGAACTGGCCCAGTGATGAAATTATTCTGTATCTTAGTTGTGAAGGTGGTTACCCAAGTCTACAAGTTTATCAAAATCATCAAATTGGGTACTTCAAATGGATGCATTTTACTGTGTGTAAATTGTACCTCAATGAAGTTGATTTTTTTTAAAAACAAAAGCAACAACAACAAAAAAATTGAGAGCCTAACTGGAAAGGCATTACTTATACACTATATATATACATATATATATATATATGTATATATATATATGTGTATATATATGTGTGTGTGTGTGTGTGTGTGTATATATATATATATTGTTTTTTTTTTTTTTTTGAGACAGGGTCTGACTCTGTGTCCCGGGCTGGAATGCAGTTGTGCGATCTTCGCTCACTGCAGCCTTGACCTCCCTGGCTCAAGTAATCCTCCCACCTCAGCTTACATAGTGGATGGACCACAGGCCCCTGCCACCACACACAGGTAATGTGTTTTTTTTTTGTTTGTTTGTTTTTTGTTTTGGTAGAGATGGGGCCTTGCTATGTTGCCCAGGCTGGTCTCAAACTCCTGAACTCAAGTAATTCTCTCACCTCCATCTCCCAAAGTTCTGGGATTACAGGCATGAGACACCGTGCTTGGCCAGAATTTTTAAAACAACATTATCGGAGCAGGGTGTGGTGGCTTATGCCTGTAATCCCAGTCACTTAGGAGGCCTAGGCGGGAGGATTGCTTCAGGCCAGGAGTTTGAGATTAGCCCAGGCAACACAGCGAAACTCTGTCTGGACGACAACACCACCACCCAACTAGCAGGAGTAGTGGCGTCAGCCTGTGGTCCCAGCTACTCGGGAGGCTGAGGTGGAAATATTGCTTGAGCTTAGGAGTTCAAGACCAGCCTGGGCACATGGCGAACCCCATCTCTACAAAAAGAACAAAACTTAGGCGGGTGCAGTGGTGTGAACCGGTGGTCCCAGCTACTCGGAGGCTGAGACAGGAGAATAGGTTCAACCCGTGAGGCGGAGGTTGCAGTGAGCTGAGATCGCACCACTGCACTCCAGCCTGGGCGACAGAGGGAGACTCTGGCTCTTTAAAAAACCAACAAGCAAACCAACCAACCAGCCAAACCACTGCAGGCGCCTTCCTCTCCGCTGGTGTGTTTGCTGCTCTCTTCCTCCTCCCCTGTGTCCGTGTGTGTACCCACAGCGGTAAACGCACGAGGTGTGTCTTAACACGTATCTCCAGCCCCATCGCCATCTCTCTGAGTTCCAGACCCTTTTTACAAAAGGCCACTTGACATCCTCACGTGGTGCCTCAAAAGCTTCTTCAACCCAACCTGCAGAAGCCAACCTCCCCATCTTCCACTCAGCGCAGGTTCCTAGTTCACCTCTGTCTGAAGGAACGGGAGGCCAAGGCTGCAGGCTCCTTCCCTCCAAGGGCTGTCTACACGGCTCACTTTCCCTTGCAGATTTATCTCCCTCCCGGGGAACGTTCTCTGCCTCTGACGCCCACAGTCTTAGCCTAACACGATCCTGCGCCCAGCCCCTAGTGCTGTGTAGCCTCCTTGCCTCTAGGAGTTAACCAGGGCACCCTGAGTTCTCTCCTTCACAGCTAGTCTGACCGTTTTTCAAATGTTCACCCACTCAGGACACTGTTCTGAGGTTTCCCGGAACAAGACCAGCTCCTGCGGCCCCTGCCCCCACCTCGCACACCCGGGACCTGGGCCTGGTCTCCCTCTCCATTCGCGGAATGGGCTGGCCTCCCTTCCAGTCCGGGCCTCAGCGCCCGTTCTTCACCCCCCTGCCTCCCTCCCTGCCCTTCCCAGCCCGGTTCACGTCGACTAATTTCAAATTCCAAATTCCAAACTTCAGCACAAATATCCCCCCCACCAACGCTTTCCTTCACCACGCTCAGATCTAATCAAATCAAATCTTCCTATTTGCTACTCTCACGGCACCACACCTCCCTTTTGCTGGCACTTACTTGTAATTATGAATTTTTTTTCTCAACAATTAGATTGATCAATCAACCACTGACATCTGTGAACGGGGGCTTCACGGTGGGCCCCATTTGACAGGCAAAGGACTGGCCCAATGACCTTCCAAGCTCAGTCAGGCCCACCCCAGCTGGCCCCGCCCCTGACCTCTCCCATCACGTGATGGCCTCACCGCCTTTTAAGGGGGAGCGCGCGAGGCTGCGAGCAGTCAGTCAGCTTTCTGCCGGGCTCTCAGCTAGGACCGCTGGGTGCTCCCTCCTGCCTGCCTGGTAGGGGGCGCATTTGAGGGCGACGTCGGAGCCATAGCCGTGATCCTGTGGACACTTCCAGCTCCTCGGGCTTCTCCTCATAGAAGAAAGCCAGCTGCAGGGAGATCAGGTGTGTGTCTGGGTGTCCCTGAGGGGTGGGTAGAGTTCGCGTGGGTACAGGTGGGAACAGAATCCTCAGTGCTCTAGAAGGCCGAGGCCACATCCCTTGTCACCACTGCCTTCTTCGCAACTCGGTTCCCCATCCTCCATCTTTTTTCTCTCTTCCGCTACGGAGGGATCATTCCTCCACGAGGCCTAAGTCTCCCCGGTACCAGCTTTGCCTGAAGAAACTGGGATAAGTTAATCAAGCCGCCTCTAGGCCAATCCCTGCTTGCTACTGGCTCCCCCTTGGAAATCCCTTACAGTGTGGAAGTCTTCCCCCACCCCAACTCCCACCTTCTTCACAGGATCCCCTTGGCTGCGCCCCGCGGGCTCTGTGCAAATGCTCTGAGGCCCGTGAGCGGCGGTGGCCCTGGAGGAGGGGGTGAGGTAGGGTCCGCATCGCTGCGTGACGCTTGAGAAATTAGGCTGCGGTTTAACACCCTGACTGACCCGTTTTCCTCCCCATTCCCTCCTGCAGATTCCTCATGGAGGAACCAAGGCGTTCGAAACGACTTCGCTCCATGGCCCCTAATCAAGGTACCGTCAAACATCTACCATTCTCTTTAATTTTTTCCAGATTTTTACTTTACTTTTGGTATTGACTTATAGAACTTAGATATGCAAATGTGACATGTTATGAAAAGCAGCAGCCCCTGCTCCTTCTCAGTCTCTCGCACCTTTGGGACCACCACTTCCATCTGGGTAGCCATTACTTCTAGCATTTCCTCTCATTCTTTAAATAACATGTGTACCCTACTGCTATTTCTTTTTCCGCTTAGACTTTATTTATGGTCTTCCCGCTAGACTAGTGGAATATTTAGCTGTAGTTCATACATTGCCACCACCACCACCACTCACCACCACCACCACTCACCCAGCCATACCCATCCCAGGGCACACACCCTGTGCTCCTCCCCCACTGCCCAGGAGCCAGGAGGACACTAGGATTACTTTGCACCTCTTGCATAACTTGAGTTTTCCAGGACTTAATACTTCTCCTCGGTTATGATGTGTTCACTTATCACGAATCCATTCCCCAATTCTTCCCCAACTGCTTAAATTCAAACCCAATCAAGCATTCTCTCAGTTTCACTTTCTCATAGCCTGTTCCAACCGGGACTGGCTGCTCCTAGTCAGCTCCCAGCTGCCACTCCAGGATCTCCTTTCCACATCATCTGGGAAATTCCTTTTCCTCTTTTGAATTTTATCCCATTTCCTATGTCTGGTGTCTTTTTCTTTCTTATTTTACTTTTTCTCTTTGGAAGAGTGAGTTCTCACACTATGTCTCGATCTGTGTATGATAAACCAGTACTCTCACATTGTTCTTTTCCGGAGGTATTGGAATTTGATGGCCATTGCCAAATTACTCTTGAAAACATTTCCCTTCATACACTGTCCTAAATCTTTTAATCTTGTCTAGTTTGATAGACACATTACAGTAAAGCATGCTTTGAAGGGAAATTATTTAAGATCTTGCTTGTCTGCAAACATCTTAGTTCTAATTCCTAAGGGATACTTTGGTTGGATATCAAATTTTGGGTGGGAAGTCCATTTCACTCAAAAATTGTGAAGACATTTTCTATTATCTTCTAGATTTAATTGCTGCTTTGAGCTGTCTGATTTTTGAGACATGTTGAATCTTGACCGTTTCCATATTGCCTTTCCTCCCTTTCTCTTTCTCCCTCTCTGGAAGATTTTAGGATCTTTCGTTGTCACCACCACTCTGGAATTTTATGGGGATGTGTCTCAGTAACAATACGCTTCTAATTTTCTTTCTCTTCCTTCCTTTCCATCATTTTGGATTTTAGCTCTCTTTTCTGGGAGTTCTCAATACTGTCCTCCAAAATTTCCGTGGAGATTTTTATTTCTGCTCTCACAATTTTAATTTCAAAAAGCTGTAGTTTTTCTGAATATTCCTTTTCAAAAGTACCCTATAATTGATTCATGGGCATAATTCCTTCTATCTCTCTGGGGATATTATAGATGTTTTTGGAAAGTCTCATGTGTGGCATAAACTGTTTCCTCCAAGTTGGCTTTTCTTGTATTATTGTTCTATTTCTTGTGTTACAGCCTTTCCTCTGATGTTTGGCGATCTCTGATTGCTGCTTATAGTTTAAAAGTGGGACCCGGAAGAAGCTGTTGGGAGCCCCAAGCCTGTGGATGGGGCTTGTTGATTGGGTTCCACAGAATATATATGGTTGGGCTATGTAACTGGGCGACCCTAGATGCCAGTTTCTTGGGATTTTTTCTTAGGCTACACAGGTTTCCCTAGGAAGAATATTCAGATGATCTTCAATGCCTGCTCTGTCATTGATAAAATTCTGTAGACGTTTGTCTAGTTTTGGACTTCCTGTTCTGTTCCATTGCTCAATCATGTATCTGTGTGAACACCTCCCCTCCCTACCAAGCTAGCTTATAGCTACCCTAGGCTTCTTTCCTCCTGGAAGCCATACAACTACTCCCGGCCCCCCTGTCACCTAGAATCCTATCCCTCCCTGCTATCCCTACTAATCCTCTCTCACCTCTGCCTTTCTAAATCCCACCCATCATCCTTGATATCCCCAGCTTATGTTAACTTCTCCAATAAGACTTTCTGATCATCTCCTTCCCAATACATGTTAAGCTTACTTGAACCAGACACTAATCTAAACATTTCTCTTCTAGTAACTCAGTTCTTTTAAGGACCCAGGGGTTGGCATGTTATTATACCAATTTATGAAAAGGGGCACTGATGCCCAGATAAGTGAAGGTGCCTGGGAATACAACCCAGCATTCTGGATCCGGAGCCACCTCCCTTATGATACCCTTCACCTCCCAGCTGGTCACTCATTAGCATCATTCATTTTTAGGTGTTCTGTTTGTCTCTCCTACTGAGGTTTAAGCACAGCAAGGGCAGGCAACATGTCATTTTTATTCAAACTCAGCCTCTGCAGGGAACTGTAGACTCATTTACTTATTAGTAAAATGGCGGTCATAATATCTGACTGACAAGGTCATTGCAAAGACTTGAGAGGCTCATGGAAAGTGCTGAGCCCAGGCTAGGCCCTTGGACAGACAGTGCTCCTGAGGGCATCTCCTGACCTTCACACTGTTTGCCTGGGTTCCCCTGGGCCCTCCCTGAACCCCTTTCCTTGTCTCCCTTCCTGAAGGCTTCCTGGGCGGCCCCTACTCCATCTCCTCACACTCTGCTTCTCTTTTAGCTTCAGGTGGGCCTCCTACAGAGCCAGGCTGCTCTGGTGTGGACCATGAAGACCCTATAGAGCCAGTCCAAACTCGCAAAACCCACTGCTTATGTGAAACCCATGAGATGGGAGCCCCCAGCTCGCGCAGAGCTGGCTCGTCCTGCAGGAAGAGGCTGGCGCAGGGGAGGAAGCTGGCGGGCAGGTCGAGGCCGTGGCAGTGGGGTCGTGCTCCGCAGGGTCCCCGGCCAGAGAGAGGGGCCAGACGTGTACCTCCATCTGAACTACCATGGAGAGCCAGGCCACCAGGGGGAACCGGAAGCCGGGCAGAACCCAGCCTTCTCTTTTACTGAAGCAGCTCCTATGCCCGGAATTGTGCAGGAAGGCCCCGGTCCCCATGCAGCCCAGCCTGAGGTGGGGTTTCAGGAGCCACCTCCTGCTCCTGGGCCTGCGGCTGTGGCCAGGCAGCCCATATTGGCCCTCTATCCCTGTATCGGGTTCAGGCCTCTGGGTGGCTCAGCTTTTTTGCGCATCATGCAGACCTCCAGTGGCACCTACGTGCACGAGGTCCCAGTGTACCTTGCCCACACTGCACACTAACCTCTGTCACCCATATTGCTGGCAGCCTCCCTTTCTTCCACCTGAACGTTCCCCCATCCGCAAACTCTAGCCCCATTTCTGCTCCACTCCTCCCTGCCCATCCCAGCCAGGGCCCTCACTTTGTGTTGTCATGTGCCTCCAAGTCCTCCTCCCAGGATCCTGACAGTAGTCCATCTGCTTCCAATGTCCCTCTTGCCTCTGCTTTGTATGTTCTGTCAAAGATACAGATGCATGGAATTCCTCAATGCTTATTCAAATAAACCAGCAGCTTCCTGAGTCCTTTTAGTGTGCTTATATTAAAAGCCAATTAAAGATACTTGGGATGAAAAACAAGGTTGTTGGAATCCAAAGTTATGTTGATGATTTGAATCACAGAATAGATAGGACTGAGAATAAAAAACTAGATATTTGGGCAAGAGAGAGATGGAGAGTGTGACAGAGCAGTCACCCAGGGAGCTCTCCTGTGGATCCACAGGTCATCTAACGTGGAGCTCCCCAGGGATCCATCATCCTGGGGATCAGAGGTCATGTAACATGGAGTTCTCCTGGGATCCATTGTCCTGAGGATCCACAGGTCATGTAAGGTGGAGTTCTTCTGGGATCCATTGCCCTGAGGATCCACAGGTCATGTAATGTGAATCTCTTACGGGATCCATTGTCCTGAGGATCCACAGGTCATCTAACATGGAGCTCTCCCAGGATCCATCATCCTGAGGATTTGCAGGCTATCTAACATAGAGCTCTCCCAGGATCCATCGTCCTGAGGATCCACAGGTCATCAAAAATGGAGCTCTCCTGCAATCCATTGTCCTGAGGATCCACAGGTCATCTAACGTGAAGCTCCCCTGGGATCCATTGTCCAGAGGATACTCAGGTCATTTAGCATGGAGCTCCCCTGGGATCCATTGTCCTGAGGATCCACAGGTCACCTAACATGGAGCTCCCCCAGGATCCATCATCCTGAGGATGAGAGGTCATCAAATATGGAGCTCCCCTGGGAACTGTCATCCTAGGTATCCAGAGGTCATCTATCCTGGAACTCCCCTGAGATCCATCATCCTGCGGATCCACACGTCATGGGATGTGGAGTTCCCTCACAATCTGTCCTGAGGATCAGAGGTCATCTAACATGTATCTCCCTCAGGATCCATTGTCCTGAGTATTCACAGGTCATCTAATGTGGAACTCTGCTGGGATTCGTTATCCTGAGGATCCACATGGCATGTGATGTGGAGCTCCCTCATGATCCATTGTCCTGAGGATCAGAGGCCATCTAACTTGGAGCTCTTCCGTGATCCGTCATCCTGAGGATCCAGAAGTCATCTAACATGGAGCTCTCCCAGGATCCATCATCCTGGGGATCCACAGGATCCATCGTCCACAGGATCCAGAAGTCATCTAACATGGAGAGCCTGAACATTTGGATGACAGCAAAATACGAGGAAATTATGGCTATATGAATTCTCCCAATGAAGGAAAGATGGGCCATCTTTGACCTGCCTGTGTGCCCAGCCTCAGCTCGTAGTAGACCTCTTCCTTTGGCCCCATCCCCTAGGTTGGTTTTCTGGCTCCTGGCCTGGGCTCTGCTCCTGCCACCTGAGGGCCAGAGGGCCACATCTGCCACACAGGTGAACACCTTGCAGTGACAGCAGTGTGGAAAATGATTTTCTAATCATTTCAAGATCACTCTCAGTTGTTTCAAGATTTGATCATAGTTCATGAAAAACTTGGCCAATTCACGGGTTCACTGCTAGCTCAGTGCCCCCCTACTTCTCTTTCTTGGAGGGACTTGCCAAGATGCAGGCATCAGGAGGCTCTTCCAGTCCTAGGGAGACATCAGCATTCTAGATCCACTGCTGAGAGGTCTTTCTGCTTCTACTCATGGCACTCTGGGTCTTCTGATCTTCCAGATGACTCAAGTCTTCCAAGGAGAACTTGGATGACCCCCTGCCCTCAGGTAGGTAGAGATCCCACTGCCTGCCTCAGGGCCCTTTGCCAAGATGCCCCCCAAAACCCATGTACCTCCACTCTTTACTCAAAGATGGCAGGATTCTAGCTCATGACCCATTGTCCTGCTTTTCTTTGCTCTGTCATTTCCCTCCCACTTCTATCAACTTCTGGTCAAATGGACAAGTCCCAGGCCCCCTTTCTGCACCGAACACTCCCATTTTCTCCCCAACTGTCTTCCTCCCTCCAGCTCACAGGAGCTCATCTTGTCCTGCAGAGTGGGTACAATGCGGCCCAGATAGTCAAAGATCCTTTAATGCCTCTTCTCTGTAGCAAAACCTTCTCCCCAGAATGTGCTTTGAGGCTTTGGATTTTGGTAAGCAAAAACTAGGATTTCAAGACTCATTTTTTTTTAAACTATAGATTTCAATAGTATATTTTGCAAGTTAAAAAAAGCACATATCTCAGCAGCACAGAATTGCAAAATCATTTAAATCACCTTTGAATTTAAATTGTGTCATAATCTTGCACCACTGATGGAATGTGAGTGTAGAATGCTATTAATGGGTCTAGGATGTTGGGAGAATGACTGGGGTAACAAGTGGGATCACATTTAGTGGCTCATAACAGAAAACAAAGATAACACTGGCTGAAACAAAACTTAAACTTATTTCTCTCACAAATGGAAGAAGCTTGCTGGTTTGAAGTCCAGGTCTTATATGGCAGCTTTAGGAGCTTTCGTCTTGGTGCTCCATTCTAGGGTGTGACTTCTAGTCTCACAGTCACCTCATGATCCAAAATGGCTGCTGGAGTTCCAGACATCATATCTTAGTTCCAAGAAGCAGGAAATAGAGGGGAAAAAACCCTCAAAACTAAAAAAGCAACCTCTGAGTCATCTTTCTTAGAGCAGCCTTCCTGGAAGTCTAGCTCTAGTACTCTTTCTCTTCTGGCTCAGCAGCCCAAACTGTTACATGGTCATGCCTGGCTGCAAGGGAGGAAGGGAAACAAAATTTTCGAACTCATTGCTTCTCCAAGTAATATCTGGGTCTGTCTTAAGGAAGAAGTGGAGAATGGATACAATGTAGCAAATAGCAGTCCCCAACATAACAGAGTAAAATAAATTGCAAAGAAAATAAACATCTGTCAATGCTTTAAAAATATTCCACCACAAGCCATTTTTGTCAGGCATCCAAAACTGTTAGTAATATTTTGAATAGAAGTGGGTTTGTTGAACATTTAATTTAAGTAAAAAAATATTTTTACAATGTTGAGTCTTTTTATCCAAAACTAAGGTATCCAAAATACATGTCTCCATTTACTCACTTGTGGAGAAAGGAGGGGCTGACCCATTTTGGGGAGAGGGTTAGCTCCTTGACAATCTTCTCAGTTTTATTGGAATTGGGCACATTGCTATGAGTCTGTTTGGCTTTCTGTTTATTCCTGAGTCAAGTCTGTCCCCAGTACAGCTTCCAGGCTGCTACCCCTCCACCATCTTGTTGAAAGGCTTTCCATTTTGCATATCCATAGGAATCAGCTGGGGAGTTGAGAGGTGGATAATGGTCAATCCATTTCAAACCACCTCAGAGGGGTGGATTTCACCAGCTTAGGGTCTGGCATAGGCAACAGAGTATTCAAACGTCTCTAGGTGACTTGTATGGGTGGGTAACTTTTGCTATTCCCTAGTTCCCTGGGATTCTGCCTGAAGTCTCTCCTGAGATGGCCACTAGGAGGGCTGAATCAATCCTACAATGTTGGCAAAGGTCCAGACTACCTTGCAAGGCAAAGAAAGCATGCATACATGAAATTCTAGCCCATTTGCCTTCACTTCTACAGAAAAAGTCCAGCTGCAGAATGGTACTGAAATTAATGCTTCCATCCTGAGCTCACGCTTCTCCTCCCTGCAGAACAAAATTTGGCCATACCCTAAGCGGATGAAATCAGGAATATGTGCAAAAGGAGTATGGGGGTGGTGCTTTTTCTTCAGAGTCTGAGGGTCTAAGTAGTCCCAATGATTCAGGATACATTCTAGAGGAATGCAGGCTGAAGATGGTTGGTAACCCATCTGGAAGAGAGGACAGAGGAGGAAAAAGGTTTTTTTCCTCTCTCTCTACAGTCTGAGGGTCAGAGGGGTCTCAGTGATTCAGAATACACTCAAGGGGAGTGCAGGCTGAAGATGGTTGGTTACCCATCTGATAAGAGGGAAAAAGGCATTCCTTTGTTCCTTTTCCTTCCAGTGAATACCCGGGGTATGTGAGGGAGACAAAGAAAGTGTCCCATTTCTTTCTTCTGACCTTATATCCCTGAGTTTCCAGTGACCTGTGCAGGTGCTGACTGTGGGTGCAGGTGCAACCTTCACCCATGAAGACAGAGGAGGCATAGCCGCAGGAATATTCACACTCACCTGTGTTGTGCCTAAGCCTCCTGCTGTCAGTAACCTTTGAGTTCCCTAGACCTCATCTGTGCCATGGATGTGAGCATGACCTCCATCCATGAAGCAGAAGGGCCCTAATCAACATGAATTAGTCATGCTCACCTGTGCTGTGCCCTAGACTTCTGTCTTATGCCTTTGAATCTCTCAGATCTAGTTTTCCTTTCTAGGGCCCTCAAACCAAAACTTGGGAAAAAGATGCCTCAGGAGGGTGTATGGATCCATTAAATTAGTCTCAGTTGGCCCTCACCAAATTGAAGCCAGTAACCAGCAAGGCAACCCCTCCATTGCTTCCCTATCATAAACAGGTGGAGCTGTGGGACCAGGTCCTCTTCAAACACGGGAGAGAAAGGAAGTCCTGGAAATAGGGAACCTGGCCTCATGAGATTCCTCCCAAAATGACAACTTAAGTGTAGGGGAGGGGAAGGTGCCTGGGGAAAAAGCCTCTTGTCCTATGCATATGGTTCCTTCAGCAGGAGAAAGAAAACTCTCAATCATTATATTCTTCTAGCTTCTAAGAACAGACAGACACCACATTGTTCTCATTTACGCTCCTGATGACTAAACCAAATGCTCATTCTACCCAGCAATATTTCTATGGTTTACAACAACATTCTTAACGTTTAACATTGTATATAAAGGAGAGACAGGAACCAAGACACCTGGAAAGAAAGAAAGAAGAAAGAAAGAAAGAAAGAAAAAAGAAAGAAAGAAAGGAAAAGAAAGAAAGAAAGAAAGAGAGAAAAGAAAGAAAGAAAGAAAGAAAGAAAGAAGAAAGAAAGAAGTAGAAAGAAAGAAAGAAAGAAAAAAAACAGAAAGAGAGAGAAGGAGAAGGAGAGAAGGAAGGAGAAGGAAGGAAGGAAGGAAGAGAAGGAAGGAAGGAAGGAAGGAGGAAGGAAGGAAGGAACCAGAGGTCCTTTTTGCTGACACCCTAAACAGGTGGTTGGGGACTGGAGTTAGTTCCGGGCCTTTTGGATAACACCAAGGTGTAGCCTCAGCCAGATACCTTCGATTGCCCTAGGGACCTCCTTCTGGTCCCACGGGACAGCTAGACCTCTGTGAAGGGAAACTGGTTTGGAGCAAAGCCAACATTCCAACACCTGAGGGTGATGGGGGATTGATGGTGTCCTTTCCAGTAAGCCTTCTCTCTGTGTCATAAGTTTGCCAGCCGCGCTAGTCACTTTTAACTGGCTGACAGATGCTCAGTATTTTTCTTTCATTTTAACTATTGTTAAATGTGGATAAAAAGCAGATCCCACTTTTACTCACCTTTCCAGAGATCCCAGATGAGCCCCCAAAATGTTATGGGATCTTTTGTGTGTCACTTTTCTGGCTGGAAGTGTCTGTGGCTGGTGGCACCTTTGTCTGAGTCTTGCCCTGCATCCAGGAAGAATGAGGTATGCAGACAAGTGGAGGGTGAGCAAGATGAAAAGGAGCCTTACTGAGTATTAGAACAGCTCAGAGGAGACCCACAGTGAGTAGCTCCTCTCTGTAGGCAGGTTGTCCATCCAGTATTCAGCTCTCAGCAGAGAGGAGGCCTGGAGTGGGTGAAGTGGGTGGCTCCTCTCTGCTGGCAGGTCAATTCAATGAGTGTTCAGCTCTCAGCAGAGAGGAGACGCTAGAGAGGGTAGCTCTTCTTTGCAACTGGTTGTCCCCATCTCTGCTGCTCTCATCAGAAAGGAAGCCTTGGAGAGGGTGGCTCTTCTCTGCAGCAGGTCGTCCTGACTTCTGCTGCTCCCAGCAGAGAAGAGGCCCTGGAGAGGGTAGCTTCTCTCTGCAGCTGGTAGTCCCAACATCTGTGCAGGTCTCTGAAGCTCTAAGGAAGAGGGTAGCTCCTCTCTGCAGCTGGTTGTCCAGTTGTCTGCTCAGCTCTGGCTGAACCAAGGGCTTTTATGGGCTTCAGAGGGGAGGAAACGCATGTGGATTGGTCCATGGGCGGCTATGGGCTGCCTGGAAAAGACACCACAATTTCCCAGGTCAGGCCTCACCAGGGACTGCCCCCTTCCACTCAGCAGTCTGCCTGCTACTGCTGCCCTTCATGGCACCCATGCTTGGCCCTTACTTTGTTCCGAGATTGGAGCGGGCACTGACAGCAGAGGGAAGACAGCAGGAGCAGGCATTTCTGAGCCTGCCAGGGAAGGGGGGCCTTCCAAGAGTTCAGGCATGCCTGAGTCGGCAGCCGTGGTTTGGGCAGGTGCAGCTTCACATAGGGAGGTGGGTTGTGGGGAGGTGGGCACAAGGCTTTCTGCCTGCTCTGTGGAGTGGAAGCCCAGATCTACAGTCACAGTTTGGGTGGCTGCAGCTGCAACCAGAAGGGCAAGGCTTCTGCCTTATCCCCACCCCCAAGAGCACATGGAGCTCAATCTACAGCCACCCAAGTTCTGTGCAGCCCTTCCTGGGAGGGTGGGGCTCCTGCCTGTTCCATGGAGTGGAAGGCCTGGGTGGTGCAGCCAAAGGTTGGGTGGCTGCAGCAGCACCCAGGAAGCTCCTGCCCCAACTCAGAAGGGGTGAAGCTCCCGCTTGTCCCCTGGCTCCTGCCGGCTCCATGGAGCATGCATCCCCTGCCAAGCCTCAGTGCTGCAGTTGGCATGATGGCAGTGGTAGGCTGTCCAGAGCAGTTGCTGCCATCACTTTGGTACCATTGCTTTATTTGGTCAACATTGTATCTTTGGTATAATTCATGCTGAAAAATTCCATTTTATGAACTGAAGAAAGTGTAAATATCACAGCCTTACCAACAACAACATTTTTCCTTTTTTAAATTGTAGTCCCAAACAATGTGGCAACAAACACCCTCCCACATATCTTCTGGGTGCACGTGAATGGGAATCTCTCTAGAGTGGGTACCTAAACGTTGAGTTCCGGATAGTAACACAAGTGCATCTTCAACTTTTCTAAGTATCTCCCAACTGCTCTTCCAGGCGGGCCATGCCCACTGGCCCCCAGCCAGCAAACAGTTTACACATCACTGTCCTTTGTCAATGCTTGGTACAGCTATGCTTCTAACTTTTATACATGATTTTGCATTTCCCTGATGAGCAGTGAT
>NW_022143566.1:0-2820 GCF_007565055.1 Rhinopithecus roxellana
ATAGCGCAATGAACTTACAGTGACAAGAAATATCCAGATGAAAACTAGAAGAAGCTTTCTTAGAAACTTCTTGGTGATGTGTGAATTCATCTCACAGAGTTACACTTATGTTTCGTGGAGCAGTCCATTAACACTGTCTTTGGGGAAACTGAGAAGAGCTTCTTTGGATCACATTGAGGCCTACGCTGATAAAGGAAATTTCATCCGTTCAAAACGTGAAAGAAGCTTTCTGAGAAACTTCTTTCTGATCTGTGAGTTCATCTCACAGAGTTACATCTCTGCCTCAAGAAGCAGTTTGCTAACACTCTTTTCGTGGAATCTGCAAAGTGATATTTGGGAGCCTATAGGGGCCCATGGTGATAAAGGAAATATCCTCACATAATAACTAAAGAGAAGCTTTCTGAGAACTGCATTACCATGTGTGATGCAAACAAAGTTACACGTTCTCTTCAGTGATCAGTTTGTTAGCACAGTTTTCTGGAAATCTGCAATTAGATACTTCATAGCGCAATGAACATTACAGTGACAAAGGAAATATCCACAGTGAAAACTAGAAGGAAGCTTTCTTAGAAACTTCTTGTTGATGTGTGAATTCATCTCACAGAGTTACACTTATGTTTCGTGGAACAGTCCATTAACACTGTCTTTGGGAAACTGAGAAGGGCTTCTTTGGACCACATTGAGGCCTACGCTGATAAAGGAAATTTCATCCGTTCAAACGTGAAAGAAGCTTTCTGAGAAACTTCTTTCTGATCTGTGAGTTCATCTCACAGAGTTACAACCTTCCTCAAGAAGAAGTTTGCTAACACTCTTCTCGTTAATCTGCAAAGTGATATTTGGGCGCCTATAGGGGCCCATGGTGATAAAGGAAATGTCCTCACATAATAACTAAAGAGAAGCTTTCTGAGAAACTGCATTACCATGTGTGAATGCAACTCACAGAGTTACACGTTTCTCTTCAGTGATCAGTTTGTTAGCAGTTTTCTGGAGATCTGCAATTAGATACTTCATAGCGCAATGAACATTACAGTGACAAAGGAAATATCCAGATGAAAACTAGAAAGAAGCTTTCTTAGAAACTTCTTGTGATGTGTGAATTCATCTCACAGAGTTACACTTATGTTTCGTGGGCAGTCCATTAACACTGTCTTTGGGGAAACTGAGAAGGGCTTCTTTGGACACATTGAGGCCTACGCTGATAAAGGAAATTTCATCCGTTCAAAACGTGAAAGAAGCTTTCTGAGAAACTTCTTTCTGATCTGTGAGTTCATCTCACAGAGTTACAACCTCTGCCTCAAGAAGCAGTTTGCTAACACTCTTTCGTGGAATCTGCAAAGTGATATTTGGGAGCCTATAGGGGCCCATGGTGATAAAGGAAATGTCCTCACATAATAACTAAAGTGAAGCTTTCTGAGAAACTGCATTACCATGTGTGAATGCAACTCACAAGTTACACGTTTCTCTTCAGTGATCAGTTTGTTAGCACAGTTTTCTGGAAATCTGCAATTAGATACTTCATAGCGCAATGAACATTACAGTGACAAAGGAAATATCCACAGTGAAAACTAGAAGGAAGCTTTCTTAGAAACTTCTTGGTGATGTGTGAATTCATCTCACAGAGTTACACTTATGTTTCGTGGAACAGTCCATTAACACTGTCTTTGGGGAAACTGAGAAGGCTTCTTTGGACCACTTTGAGGCCTACGCTGATAAAGGAAATTTCATCCGTTCAAAACGTGAAAGAAGCTTTCTGAGAAACTTCTTTCTGATCTGTGAGTTCATCTCACCGAGTTCCAATCTCTGCCTCAAGAAGCAGTTTGCTAACACTCTTTTCGTGGAATCTGCAAAGTGATATTTGGGAGCCTATAGGGGCCCATGGTGATAAAGGAAATGTCCTCACATAATAACTAAAGTGAAGCTTTCTGAGAAACTGCATTACCAATGTGAATGCAACTCACAAAGTTACACGTTCTCTTCAGTGATCAGTTTGTTAGCACAGTTTCTGGAAATCTGCAATTAGATACTTCATAGCGCAATGAACATTACAGTGACAAAGGAAATATCCACGTGAAAACTAGAAGAAGCTTTCTTAGAAACTTCTTGGTTGATGTGTGAATTCATCTCACAGAGTTACACTTATGTTTCGTGGACAGTCCATTAACACTGTCTTTGGGGAAACTGAGAAGGCTTCTTTGGACCACATTGAGGCCTACGCTGATAAAGGAAATTTCATCCGTTCAAAACGTGAAAGAAGCTTTCTGAGAAACTTCTTTCTGATCTGTGAGTTCATCTCACAGAGTTCCAATCTCTGCCTCAAGAAGCAGTTTGCTAACACTCTTTTCTAATCTGCAAAGTGATATTTGGGAGCCTATAGGGGCCCATGGTGATAAAGGAAATGTCCTCACATAATAACTAAAGAGAAGCTTTCTGAGAAACTGCATTACCATGTGTGAATGCAACTCACAAAGTTACACGTTTCTCTTCAGTGATCAGTTTGTTAGCACAGTTTTCTGGGATCTGCAATTAGATACTTCATAGCGCAATGAACATTACAGTGACAAAGGAAATATCCAGATGAAAACTAGAAAGAAGCTTTCTTAGAAACTTCTTGGTGATGTGTGAATTCATCTCACAGAGTTACACTTATGTTTCGTGGAGCAGTCCATTAACACTGTCTTTGGGGAAACTGAGAAGGCTTCTTTGGATCACATTGAGGCCTACGCTGATAAAGGAAATTTCATCCGTTCAAAACGTGAAAGAAGCTTTCTGAGAAACTTCTTTCTGATCTGTGAGTTCATCTCACAGAGTTACAATCTCTGC
>NW_022143567.1:0-6375 GCF_007565055.1 Rhinopithecus roxellana
GTAGATTACTCTGTCTTTGAGGAACATGAGAAGGGCTTCTTGGATCGCATTGAGGCCGACGGTGATAAAGGAAATTTCATCAGTTCAAAACGTGAAGGACGCTTTCTGAGAAACTTCCTTGTGATCAGTGAGTTAATCTCAAACACTTGAAACATAGACCTTGGGAAGCAGTTGCTAACTCTCTTTCTGTGGAAACTGCAAAGTCATATTTGGGAGCCCATAGATGCCCATGGTGATATAGGAAATATCCTCACATAATAACTAGAGAGATCCATTCTGAGAGATTGCTTTCTGTGTGACTTCAGCACACAGAGTTCCACCCTTCAATTCTTGGAATAGTTTCTAACACTGTTGTCGTGGATCCTGCAACGTGATATTTGGGAGCCCATAGGTTCCCATGGTGATAAAAGAATTATCCTCACGTAAGAACCTGAGAGAAGCTTTCAGAGAGATAGCTTTCTGATATGTGACTTCATCACACAGAAATCCACCCTACCCTTCTTGGAACAGTTTGCTAACACTGTTGTCGTGGATACTGCAAAGTGACATTTGGGAGCTCATTGAGGGCTATGGTGAACAAGGAAATATCTTCAGATAACACTGGAAAGAAGCCCTCTGGAAAATTCACTTCGATGTATCAATGCAACTCACAGAGCTACACGTTTCTCTTCAGAGATCAGTTTGCTAACATAGTTTCCTGGAAATCTGCCTCGGGTATTTGTTAGTGCAAAGAAGCTAACGGTGTCAAAGGAAATATCCTCAGATGAAAACCAGAAAGAAGCTTTCTTAGAAACGTCTTGGTGATGTGTGAATTCATCTCACAGAGTTACACTTATGTTCCGTGCAGCAGTCCATTAACACTGTCTTTGGGGAAACTGAGAAGGCTTCCTTGGATCGCATTGAGGCCTACGCTGATAAAGGAAATTTCATCCGTTCAAACGTGAAAGAAGCTTTCTGAGAAACTTCATTCTGATCTGTGAGTTCATCTCACAGACTTACAACTTAGACTTCAGAAGCAGTTTGCTAACACTCTTTCGTGGAATCTGGAAAGTGATATTTGGTAGCACATAGGGGCCCATGGTGAAAAAGGAAATGTCCTCACATAATAACTACAGAGAAACTTCTGAGAGATTGCTTTCTGATGTGTGACTTCATCACACAGGTTCCACCCTTCCCTTCTTGGAACAGTTTGCTAACACTTCTCGTGGATTCCGCAAAGGTATATTTGGGAGCTCATTGAGGGCTAGGGTGAAAAAGGAATTATCCTCACATAATAACTAAAGGAAGCTTTCTGAGAAACTGCATTGCCATGTGTGAATGCACTCACAGAGTTACACGTTTCTCTTCAGTGATCAGTTTGTTAACAGAGTTTTCTGGAAATCTGCAATTTGGTATTTCATAGCGCAATGAACCTTACGGTGACAAAGGAAATATCACTGATGAAAACTAGAAAGAGCTTTCTTAGAAACTTCTTGGTGATGTGTGAATTCATCTCACGAGTTACACTTATGTTCGTGAGCAGTCCATTAACACTGTCTTTAGGAAGCTGAGAAGGGCTTCCTTGGATCGCATTGAGGCCTACGCTGATAAAGGAAATTTCATCCGTTCAAAACGTGAAAGAAGCTTTCTGAGAAACTTCTTTCTGATCTGTGAATTCATCTCACAGTGTTACAACCTATGCCTCAAGAAGCAGTTTGCTAACACTCTTTTCGTGGAATCTGGAAAGTGATATTTGGTAGCCCATAGGGGCCCATGGTGAAAAAGGAAATGTCCTCACATAATAACTACAGAGAAACTTTCTGAGAGATTGCTTTCTGATGTGTGACTTCATCACACAGAGTTCCACCCCCTTCTTGGAACAGTTTGCTAACACTGTTCGTGGATTCTGCAAAGGTATATTTGGGAGCTCATTGAGGGCGAGGGTGAAAAAGGAATTATCTCACATAATAACTAAAGAAGCTTTCTGAGAAACTGCATTGCCATGTGTGAATGCAACTCACAGAGTTACACGTTTCTCTTCAGTGATCAGTTTGTTAACACAGTTTTCTGGAAATCTGCAATTTGGTATTTCATAGCGCAATGAACCTTACGGTGACAAAGGAAATATCCACAGATGAAAACTAGAAAGAAGCTTTCTTAGAAACTTCTTGGATGTGTGAATTCATCTCACAGAGTTACACTTATGTTTCGTGGAGCAGTCCATTAACACTGTCTTGAGGAAGCTGAGAAGGGCTTCCTTGGATCGCATTGAGGCCTACGCTGATAAAGGAAATTTCATCTTTCAAAACGTGAAAGAAGCTTTCTGAGAAACTTCTTTCTGATCTGTGAATTCATCTCACAGAGTTACAACTATGCCTCAAGAAGTTTGCTAACACTCTTTTCGTGGAATCTGGAAAGTGATATTTGGTAGCCCATAGGGGCCCATGGTGAAAAGGAAATGTCCTCACATAATAACTACAGAGAAACTTTCTGAGAGATTGCTTTCTGATGTGTGACTCATCACACAGAGTCCACCCTTCCCTTCTTGGACAGTTTGCTAACACTGTTCTCGTGGATTCTGCAAAGGTATATTTGGGAGCTCATTGAGGGCTAGGGTGAAAAAGGTTATCCTCACATAATAACTAAAGAGAAGCTTTCTGAGAAACTGCATTGCCATGTTGAATGCACTCACAGAGTTACACGTTTCTCTTCAGTGATCAGTTTGTTAACAGAGTTTTCTGGAAATCTGCAATTTGGTATTTCATAGCGCAATGAACCTTACGGTGACAAAGGAAATATGCACTGATGAAAACTAGAAAGAAGCTTTCTTAGAAACTTCTTGGAGATGTGTGAATTCATCTCACAGAGTTACACTTATGTTCGTGTAGCAGTCCATTAACACTGTCTTTCAGGAAGCTGAGAAGATTCCTTGGATCGCATTGCGGCCTACGCTGATAAGGAAATTTCATACTTCAAAACGTGAAAGAAGCTTTCTGAGAAACTTCTTTCTGATCTGTGAATTCATCTCACAGAGTTACAACTATGCCTCAAGAAGCAGTTTGCTAACACTCTTTTCCTGGAATCAGCAAAGTGATATTTGGTAGCCCATAGGGGCCCATGGTGAAAAGGAAATGTCCTCACATAATAACTACAGAGAAACTTTCTGAGAGATTGCTTTCTGATGTGTGACTCATCACACAGAGTTCCACCCTTCCCTTCTTGGACAGTTTGCTAACACTGTTCTCGTGGATTCTGCAAAGGTATATTTGGGAGCTCATTGAGGGCTAGGGTGAAAAAGGATTATCCTCACATAATAACTAAAGAGAAGCTTTCTGAGAAACTGCATTGCCATGTGTGAATGCAACTCACAGAGTTACACGTTTCTCTTCAGTGATCAGTTTGTTAACACAGTTTTCTGGAAATCTGCAATTTGGTATTTCATAGCGCAATGAACCTGATGGTGACAAAGGAAATATCCAGAGATGAAAACTAGAAAGAAGCGTTCTTAGAAACTTCTTGGTGATGTGTGAATTCATCTCACAGAGTTACACTTATGTTTCGTGGAGCAGTCCATTAACACTGTCTTTGAGGAAGCTGAGAAGGGCTTCCTTGGATCGCATTGAGGCCTATGCTGATAAAGGAAATTTCATCCGTTCAAAACGTGAAAGAAGCTTTCTGAGAAACTTCTTTCTGATCTGTGTATTCATCTCACAGAGTTACAAGCTATGCCTCAAGAAGCAGTTTGCTAACACTCTTTTCGTGGAATCTGCAAAGTGATATTTGGGAGCCCATAGGGGCCCATGGTGAAAAACGAAATGTCCTCAGATAATTACCAGAGAGAAGCGTTCTGAGAGATTGCTTTCTGATGTGTGACTTCATCTCACAGAATTACGCCAGTGTTTTTTGGAACCGTTTCTTAGGACTGTTTCCGTGGTTCCGAGAAGTGGATATTTCAGATGGCTTTGAAGAATAGAAGGAGAAAAGAAATATCCCTCCAAGAGAAAGCGGAATCAAGCTTTCTGAGAAACTGCTTTGTGATATGTGAATTCATTTCACAGTGTTATAGTCACCCTTTTTCGGGGGAGTTTCCTAGCACTCATTTTGAGGAATCTCAGATGTGATTCGTTGGATATCGTGGAAACCGCATGGTGAATAAGGAACTATCCTCGGAGAAAACCTGCAGAGAAGCCTTCTCAGAAACTTCTTTGTTTGTGTGTGATTTCAGCCCCACAGATGTCCATGATTGTTTTCACTGAGAAGCTTGGCAAGCAGAGTTTTCCGCAGAATCTGCAATAGTACACACGGTGGCGCTCCGAGACCACAAAAACCTCGTCTTACTAAAGAAAGAAGCTTTCTGAGAAACCGCTTTGTTGATGTGTGAATGCAACTCACTAAGTTACAGCTGTATTTCGTGGGGCCGTGGCCTAGCCCTACTTGTGTGGAATCTGAGAACAGATATTCCGGAACCCTTTGAAAACAATGGGGCCAATGGAAATATCTTCCAATAAAAATGAGAAAGAAGCTTTCTGAGAAACTTCTTTGTGATCTGTGAATTCTTCTCACAGAGTTACAACTAGGGCTCATGAAGCAGTTTGCTACCTCACTTTTCGTGGAATCTGCAAAGGGATATTTGGCAGTCCATTGGGGCCCATTGTGAAAAAGGAAATATCATCAGATAATAACTAGAGAAAAGCTTTCTGACAGATTGCTTTCTGATGTGTGACTTCAGCACACAGAGTTCCACCCTTCCCTTCTTGGAACAGTTTGCTAACACTGTTGTCGTGGATACTGCAAAGTGACATTTGGGAGCTCATTGAGGGCTATGGTGAACAAGGAAATATCTTCAGATAAACACTGGAAAGAAGCCCTCTGGGAAAATGCACTTCGATGTATCAATGCAACTCACAGAGCTACACGTTTCTCTTCAGTGATCAGTTTGCTAACATAGTTTCCTGGAAATCTGCCTCGGGATATTTCTTAGTGCAAAGAAGCTAACGGTGTCAAAGGAAAATCCTCAGATGAAAACCAGAAAGAAGCTTTCTTAGAAACTTCTTGTGATGTGTGAATTCATCTCACAGAGTTACACTTATGTTCCGTGCAGCAGTCCATTAACACTGTCTTTGGGGAACTGAGAAGGGCTTCCTTGGATTGCATTGAGGCCTACGCTGATAAAGGAAATTTCATCCGTTCAAAACGTGAAAGAAGCTTTCTGAGAAACTTCATTCTGATCTGTGAGTTCATCTCACAGACTTACAACTTAGACTTCAGGAAGCAGTTTGCTAACACTCTTTTCGTGGAATCTGGAAAGTGATATTTGGTAGCCCAAAGGGGCCCATGGTGAAAAAGGAAATGTCCTCACATAATAACTACAGAGAAATTTTCTGAGAGATTGCTTTCTGATGTGAGACTTCATCACACAGAGTTCCAACCTTCCCTTCTTGGAACAGTTTGCTAACACTGTTGTCGTGGATTCTGCAAGGTATATTTGGGAGCTCATTGAGGGCTAGGGTGAAAAAGGAATTATCCTCACATAATAACTAAAAGAAGCTTTCCGAGAAACTGCATTGCCATGTGTGAATGCAACTCACAGAGTTACACGTTTCTCTTCAGTGATCAGTTTGTTAACACAGTTTTCTGGAAATCTGCAATTTCGTATTTCATAGCGCGATGAACCTTACGGTGACAAAGGAATATCCACAGATGAAAACAGAAAGAAGCTTTCCTAGAAACTTCTTGGTGATGTGTGAATTCATCTCACAGAGTTACACTTATGTTTCGTGGAGCAGTCCATTAACACTGTCTTTGAGGAAGCTGAGAAGGGCTTCCTCGGATCGCATTGAGGCCTACGCTGATAAAGGAATTTCATCCGTTCAAAACGTGAAAGAAGCTTTCTGAGAAACTTCTTTCTGATCTGTGAATTCATCACACAGAGTTACAACCATGCCTCAAGAGCAGTTTGCTAACACTCTTTCGTGGAATCTGGAAAGTGATATTTGGTAGCCCATAGGGCCCATGGTGAAAAAGGAAATGTCCTCACATAATAACTACAGAGAACTTTCTGAGAGATTGCTTTCTGATGTGTGACTTCATCACACAGAGTTCCAACCTTCCCTTCTTGGAACAGTTTGCTAACACTGTTGTCCTGGATTCTGCAAAGGTATATTTGGGAGCACATTGAGGGCTAGGGTGAAAAAGGAATTATCCTCACATAACTAAAGAGAAGCTTCCTGAGAAACTGCATTGCCATGTGTGAATGCAACTCACAGGTTACACGTTTGTATCAGTGATCAGTTTGTTAAAAGAGTTTTCTGGAAATCTGCAATTTGGTATTTCATAGCGCAATGAACCTTATGGTGACAAAGGAATTCCACAGATGAAAACTAGAAAGAAGCTTTC
>NW_022143568.1:0-1564 GCF_007565055.1 Rhinopithecus roxellana
CAGAAAGCTTCTCTCCAGTTATTATCTGAGGATATTTCCTTTTTCACCATGGGCCCCTATGGGTTCCCAAATATCACTTTGCAGATTCCATGAAAAGAGTGTTATCAAACTGCTTCCTGAGGTCTAAGGTGTAACTCTGTGAGATGAATTCACAGGTCAGAAAGAAGTTTGCCAGAAAGCTTGTTTCACGTTTTGAACTGATGATATTTCCTTTATCAGCGTAGGACTCAATGAGATCCAAATAAGCCCTTCTCAGGTTCCTAAAAGACAGTGTTAATGGACTGCTCCACGAAACATAAGTGTAACTCTGTGAGATGAATTCACACATCACCAAGAAGTTTCTAAGAAAGCTTCTTTCTAGTTTTCATCTGAGGATATTTCCTTTGTCAACGTAAGCTTCATTGCGCTAAGAAGTATCACATTGCAGATTTCCAGAAAACTGTGTTAGCAAAGTGATCACTGAGGGGAAACGTGTAACTTTGTGAGTTGCATTCACACATGGCAATGCAGTTTCTAAGAAGGCTTCTTTCCAGTTTTCATCTGAGGATACTTCCTTTTTCACCATAGCCCTCAATGAGCTCCCAAATATCACTTTGCAGAATCCACGACAACAGTGTTAGCAAACTGTTCCAAGAAGGGAAGGGTGGAATTCTGTGTGATGAAGTCACACATCACAAAGCAATCTATCAGAAAGCTTCTTTATAGTTATTATCTGAGGGTATTTCCTTTTTCACCATGGGCCCCTATGGGCTCCCAAATATCACTTTGCAGATTCCATGAAAAGAGGGTTAGCAAACTGCCTCCTGAGGTCTAAGTTGTAACACTGTGAGATGAATTCACATTCAGAAAGAAGTTTCTCAGAAAGCTTCTTTCACATTTTGAACTGATGATATTTCCGATATCAGCATAGGTCTCAATGCGATCAACGAAGCCCTTCTCAGGTTCCTCAAAGACATTGTTAATGGACTGCTCCACGAAACATAAGTGAAACTCAGTGAGATGAATTCACACATCACCAAGAAGTTTCTAAGAAAGCTTCTTTCTAGCTTTCCTCTGACGATATTTCCTTTGTCACCATAAGTGTCATTCCGCTAAGAAGAATCCCATTACAGATTACCCGAAAACTGTGTTAGCAAACTGATCACTGAACAGAAACGTGTAACAATTTGAGTTGCATTCACACACGGTAATGCAGTTTCTCAGAAGGCTTCTTTCCAGTTTTGATATCAGGATATTTCCTTTTTCACCATAGCCCATAATGAACTCCGAAATATCATTTGCAGAATCCAGGACAACAGTCTTAGCAAACTGTTCCAAGAAGGGAAGGGTGGAACTCTGTGTGATGAAGTCACACATCAGAAAGCAATCTCTCAGAAAGCTTCTCTAGTTATTATCTGAGGATATTTCCTTTTTCAGCATGGGTACCTAAGGGCTCCCAAATATCACTTTGCAGATTCCACGAAAAGAGTGTTAGGAAACTGCTTACTGAGGTTTAAGGTGTAACTCTGTGAGTTGCATTCACACATGGCAATGTAGTATCTCAGAAGGCCTCTTTCAAGTTTTG
>NW_022143569.1:0-9026 GCF_007565055.1 Rhinopithecus roxellana
ATATATAAATAGATATGGGTATATAAAATATAGACATAACAGATATAATAGATATACGTATAAAATATAGACAGATATAGGTATAAAACTGTAGACATACATATAATATAGGTGTAAAATATAGACATAACAAATATAATAGATATAGGTACAAAATATACACATAATACATTATAGCTATAAAATATAGACATAATAGATATAATAGGTATAGTTATAAAAATATAAACATAATGGATATAGGTATAAAATATGGACACAATATATATAATACATATAGGTATAAAATATAGACATAATATAGTTATAAAATATAGACATAATAGATATAATAGATATAGTTATAAAATATAGATACAATAGATATAATAGATATAGGTATAAAATATAGATATAATAGATATAGACATAGGTATAAAATATATACATAATAGATATAATCGATTATAATAGATACTGGCATAAAATACAGACATAATAGATAGAATAATATAGTTATAATGTATAGATGTAATACATATAATAGATACAGGTATAAAATAGATACAATAGATATAGGTATAAAATATTGACATGATAGATATAAGATAGGTATAAAATATAGACATAAGAGATAAATCGATATAGGTATAAAATATAGACATAATAGATATCGGTATAAAAATATAGACATAATTGATATAGGTATAAAAAACAGACATAGCTATAATAGATGTAGGTATAAAATATAAACAAAATAGATATAATAGAGATGGGTATAAAATATAGACGTAATAGATATAATAGATACAGGTGTAAAATATAGACATAGTAGATGTAATAGATATAAGGTATAAACTATACGACATAAAGATATAATAAATATAGGTATAAAATATAGACATAATAGATATAGGTATTAAATATAGACATTAATAGATATAATAGAAATAGGTATAAATATAGACATAATAGATATAATAGATTATAGCTATCAAATATAGACATAATAGATATAATAGATATAGGTATACAATACAGCCATAATAGATATAATAGATATAGGAAAAAAATACAGACATAATTGAAATAGGTATAAAATATAGACAAAATAGATATAATAAATATAGGTAGAAAATATAGACATAATATATATAATAAATATAGGTATAAAATATAGACATAATAGATATAATAGATATATGTATAAGATATAGACATAATCAATAAAATAGATATAGGTATAAAATATAGATATAATAGATATAATAAATATAGGTATAAAATATAGACATCATAGATATAATAGATATATGAATAAGATATATAAATAATAGATATAAAAGATATAGGTATGAAATATAGTCATAATAGATATAACAAATAAATGTGTAAAATATAGACATAATAGATATAATAGATATATGTATAAGATATAAACATAATATAATAGATATGGATATAAAATATAGACAAAATACAAATGATATGTATGGCTATGAAATATAGACATAATAGATATAATAGATATAGGTATAAAATATACATAATAGATATAACAGATATAGATATAAAATATAGACAAAATACATATAGGTATAAAATATAGACATTTTAGATATAACAGTTATAGGAATAAAATATGGACATAATAGATATAATAAATATAGGCATGAAATATAGACATAATATATATAATAGATACAGGTATAAAATATAGACATAATGGACATAGGTATAAAATATTGACATAATAGATAAAAGATATAGCTATGAAATATAGACATAATAGTTATAAAAGATATAGGTATAAAAGACATAATAGATATAATAGATATAGGTACAAAATGTAGACATAATAGATATAATAGATACAGCTATAAAATACAGACATAATAGATATAATAGATATTGGTATAAAATATAGACATAATAGATATAATAGATATAGATATAAAATATAGACAAAATATATATCGGTATAAAATAAAGACATAAGAGATATAGTAGATATAGGTATGAAATATAGGCATAATTGATATAATAGATATAGGTATGAAATATAGACATTATAGATATAATAGATATAAGTATAAAATATAGACAGAGTAGATATAATAGATATAGGTATAAAATATAGACATAAAAGATATAATAAAAATAGGTATAAAATATAGACATAATAGATTTAATAGATATAGGTATAAAATATAGACGTAACTGGTATAAAAACATAGGTATGAAATATACACATAATAGATATAGGTATAAAATATACACATAATAGATATAATAGTTTTATGTATAAGATATAGACATAATAGAAATAATAGATATAGGTATAAAATATAGATATAATACATATCATAGATATAGGTATAAAATACAAACATAATAGATATAATAGATACAGGAAGAAAAACAGACATAATGAAAATAGGAATAAAATATAGACAAAATAGATATAAAAGATATAGGTATACAATATAGACATAATAGATATAATAGATATAGATATAAAATATAGATATAATAGACATAGGTGTAAGATATAGATATAATAGATATAGTAGATATAGGTATAAAATAGACATGGTAGATATAATAGATACAGGTTTAAAATGTAGACATAATAGATATAATAGAGATATAAAATATAGACATATTAGATATAATAGTTATAGGTATAAAATATGGTCATAATAGATATAATAGACATAGTATAAAATATAGACATAATAGATATACTAAATACAGGCAAGAAATATAGACATATATAATAGATACAGGTATAAAATATAGACATAATGCACATAGGTATAAAATATAGACATAATAGATATAATACATATAGGTATGAAATATAGACATAATAGATATAAAAGATATAGGTATAAAATACAGACATAATAGATATAATAGATACAGGTATAAAATGTAGACATAATAGATATAAGAGATAAAGGTATAAAATGCAGACATAAAAGATATAATAGACATGGAAATAAAATATAGACATTGTAGATATAATAGATATACGTATAAAATATAGACACAGCAGAAATAATAGATATAAGTAAAAAATATAGAGATAATAGATATAATAGATATAGGTATAAAATATAGACATAATTGATATAATAGATATAGGTATGAAATATAGATATAATACATATAGGTATAAAATATAGATATAATAGATATAATAGAAGTATAAAATATAGATATAATAGATATAGGTGTAAAATATAGATATAATAGATATAGGTATAAAATAGGTACAGTAGATATAATACACATTGGTTTAAAATATAGACATAATTGAAAAAATATAGATATAAAATATAGACATAATATAATAGATACAGGTATAAAATATGGACATAATAGATATAATAGATATAGGTATAAAATATATACATGATAGATATAGGTATAAAATATAGACATAGTAGATATAATAGATATAGGTATAAAATATAGACAAAATAGATATCGGTATAAAATATAGACATAATAGATATAGAAGATATAGGTATAAAATATAGACATAATAGATATAGGTATAAAATATAGACATAATGGTTATAATAGATATAGGTATGAAATATAGACATAATAGTTATAATAGGTATAGGTATAAAATATAGACATAATAGATATAATAGATATATGTATAAGATATAGACATAATAGATATAATAGATATAGATATAAAATACCGACATGATAAGTATAATAGGTATACGTATAAAATATAGACATATTAGATATAATAGATATGGGTATAAACTATAGACATAATAGATATATTAGATATAGGTATACAATATAGACATAATAGATACAATAGATATAGGCATAAAATATAGACATAATACATATAATACATATAGGTATAAAATGTAGACATAATAGATATGGATATAATAGATATAGGTATAAAATATAGACATAATAGTTATATGTATAAAATATAGACATAATAGATATAGGTATAAAATGTAAACATAATAGATATAATAGATATAGGTATAAAATATAGACATAATAGATATAATAGATATGAGTATAAAATATAGACATAATAGATATAATACATATAGTTATAATATATAGACATAGTAGATATAATAGATATAGGTATTAAATATAGACATAAGAGCTATAATAGATATAGGTATGAAATATAGACATAATAGATATAATAGATATAGGTATAAAATAGAGACATAATATGTATAGGTATAAAATATAGACATAATGGGTATAATAGATATAGGTATGAAATATAGACATAATAGATATAATAGGTATAGGTATAAAATAGAGACATTATATATATAATAGATACAGGTGCAAAATATAGACATAATAGATATAATAGATATAGGTATGAAATATACACATAATAGATATAATAGATATAAGTATAAAATATAGACATAATAGATATAATAGATACAGGTATAAAATATGGACGTAATACATATAATAGATATAGGTATAAAATCTAGACATAATAGATATAATAGATGTAGGCATAAAATACAGACATAATAGATATAAAAGATGTACGTATAAAATATAGACATAACCGATACAATAGATATAGGTATAAAATATAGACATAATCGATATAATAGATATAGGTATAAAATACAGACATAATAGCTATAATAGATATAGGTATAAAGTATAGACATAATATAGGTATAAAATATAGACATAAAAGATAGATATAGGTATAAAATATACACATAGAAGATATAATAGATATAGGTACAATATGTAGACATAATAGATATAATAGACATTTGTATAAATATAGAAATAATAGATGTAATCGATATACGTATAAAATATAGACATAATAGATATAATACATACAGGTATAAAATAGAGACATAATAGATATAATAGATATCGATATAAAATATACACATAATAGATATAATATCGGTATAAAATAAAGATATAGTAGATATAGGTGTAAAATATAGATATAAAATAGATATAGGTATAAAATACAGATATAATAAGTATAGCTGTAAAATATAAATATAATAGATATAGGTATAAAATATAGATAATATTGATTTAGGTATAAAATGTAGATATATTGGATATAATAGATATAGGTATAAAATACAGATATAATGGATATTATAGATATAGCTATAAAATACAGACATAGTAGATATAATAGATATTGGTATAAAATATACACATAATAGATATAATAGATATAGATATAAAATATAGACATAATAGATATAATAGATATAGGTATAAAATATAGATATAATACATATAGGTATAAAATATAGACACAATAGATATAACAGATATAGGTATAAAATAGAGACATATTAGATATAATAGATATAGGTATAAAATATAGACATAATAGATATAGATAGAGGTATGAAATATAGACATGGTAGATATAATATAGGTATAAAATAGAGACATAATATGTATAGGTATAAAATATAGACATAATGGGTATAATAGATATAGGTATGAAATATAGACATAATAGATATAATAGGTATAGGTATAAAATAGAGACATTATATATATAATAGATACAGGTGCAAAATATAGACATAATAGATATAATAGATATAGGTATGAAATATACACATAATAGATATAATAGATATAAGTATAAAATATAGACATAATAGATATAATAGATACAGGTATAAAATATGGACGTAATACATATAATAGATATAGGTATAAAATCTAGACATAATAGATATAATAGATGTAGGCATAAAATACAGACATAATAGATATAAAAGATGTACGTATAAAATATAGACATAACCGATACAATAGATATAGGTATAAAATATAGACATAATCGATATAATAGATATAGGTATAAAATACAGACATAATAGCTATAATAGATATAGGTATAAAGTATAGACATAATATACATAATATAGGTATAAAATATAGACATAAAAGATATAATAGATATAGGTATAAAATATACACATAAAAGATATAGATATAGGTACAATATGTAGACATAATAGATATAATAGACATTTGTATAAAATATAGAAATAATAGATGTAATCGATATACGTATAAAATATAGACATAATAGATATAATACATATAGGTATAAAATATAGACATAATACATATATAGATATAGGTATAAAATATAGACATAATAGATATAATAGATATAGGCATAAAATGTAGACATAATAGATATAATAGATAAGATATAAAATATAGACATCAGAGATATGGTTATTAAATATGGATATAATAGATATAGTATGAACTATAGACATAATATTTATACGTATAAAATATAGACATTATAGATATAGGTATAAAATATAGACATAATAGATATAATAGATATGGGTATAAAATATAGACATAGTAGATACAATAGATTTAGGTATTAAATATAGACATAATAGGTATAATAGTTATAGGCATAAAATATATACATAATAGATATAAGAGATATAGGAATATTATAGAGACAAAATACATATAATCTACCAGGTATGAAATATAGACCTAATAGAAATAGGTATAAATATAGACATAATAGGTTATAATAGATATAGGTATAGAATATAGACATAATGGATATAATAGATATAGGTATAAAATATAGACATAATAGATATAATAGATATAGGTATAAAATATAGGTATAATAGATATAGGTGTAAAATATAGATATAAGGGATATAATATATATAGGTATAATATCTAGATATAATAAGTATAGGTATAAAATATAGATATAATAGATATAATTGATATAGGTATAAAATATAGATATTATAGATATAGGTTATAAAATGTAGATATAATGGATATAATAGATATAAGTATAAAATATAGATATAATAGATATAATAGGTATAGGTAAAAAATATAGACATACTCGATATAAAGATATAGTTATAAATATTTGATATAGTAGATATAATAGATATTGGTTATAATTATAGACCCTGATAGACATAATAGATATAGATATAAATATAGCCGTAATAAGATATAATAGATATAGGTATAAAATATGGACATAATAGATATAATCGATGTAGGTATAAAATATAGACATAATAGATATAATACACCTAGGTATAAAATATAGACATAGTAGATATAATAGAGAGAGGTATAAAATATAGACATAATAGATATAGGTATAAAATATAGACATAATAGATACAATACATACAGGTATAATATATAGACATAACAGACATATTAAATATAGGTGTAAAATAGAGACGTAACATATATATTGTTACAGTTATAAAATATAGACATAATAGATATAATAGATATACGTATAAAGTATAGACATAATATGTATAATAAGATATAGGTATAAAATAAACACATAATTGTTATAATAGATTTAGTTATAAAATATAGACATAATAGATATAAAAGATACAGGTATAAAATATAGACACAATAGATATAATAGATATAGGTTATAAAATGTAGACATAATAGATATAGTAGATAGAGGTATAAAATATAGACATAATAGATACAACAGACACCAGGTATAAAATATAGACATAGCAGATCTAATAGATATAGGCATAAAATATAGACATAGTAGATATAATAAATATAGGTATAAAATATAAACATAATGGATATAATATATAGGTATAAAATATAGACCTAATAGATATAATTGATATAGCTCTAAAATATAGACATAATAGATATAAGTATAAAATAAAGACATAATAGATATAATAGATATAGGTATAAAATATAGACATAATAGATACAATAGATATGGGTATAAAATATAGACAAAATAGGCATAATACATACAGGTGGAAAAATATAGATATAATAGATATAGGTATAAATATAGACATAATAGTTATAATAGAAATACTTATAAATATAGATACAGTAGGTATAGATATAAAATAAAAAAATAATAGATATAATAGATATAGGTATAAATATAGATATAATAGATATAATTATAAAATATAAGTATAATAGATATAATAGATATAGGTAAAAAATGTAGGACTAATGGATATAATAGATATAGGTCTAAAATATAGACATAATAGACATCATAGATATAGGTATGAAAGGTAGAGAAATAGATATAGGTATAAAATATAGACAGAATAGCTATAACACATATAGTTATAAAATATAGACATAATAGTTGTAATAGATATAGGTATAAATATCGACATAATAGATATAGGTATAAAATATAGACATAATAGATATAATAGATATGGGTATAAAATATAGACATAATAGATATAATAGATATAGGTATAAAATATAGACATAATAGATACAATAGATATAGACATAGTAGATATAATAGATATAGGTATAAAATATAGACATAATAGATATAATAGATATAGGCATGAAATATAGACATAATAGATATAGGTATATAAAACTATAGACATAATACTTACACTAGATACAGGTATAAATATAGACATAATAGATATAATAGTTATAGGTATAAAATATAGACATAAAAGATATAGGTATCAAGTAAAGATATAAAAGATATAATAGATATAGGTATGAAATATAGATATAAAAGACATCATAGGTATAATTATAAAATATTGATATAATAGATATAATTAGAAAATATAAATGTAATAGATATAACAGATAAAGGTATAAAATATAGATATAATAGATACCGGTATAAAATATAGTTATAATAGATATAGGTATAAAATATAGATATAATAGATATAGGTGTAATATATAGACAGAATAGATGTAATAGATACAGTTATAAAATATAGACATAATAGATATAATAGATAGAGGTAAAATATAGACATAATAGATACAGGCATTAAGTACAGACATCATAGATATAATAGATATCAGTGTAAAATGCAGACATAATACATACAAAAGATATAGGTATAAAATATAGACATAATAGATATAATAGACATATATATAAAATACAGACATAATAGATGCAATAGATATAGGTACAAAATATA
>NW_022143570.1:0-22076 GCF_007565055.1 Rhinopithecus roxellana
TAGAATCATGATGGAAGGGGAAGAAAACATATCCCTCACAAAGGGGCAGGAGCAAGCATGTGAGGTGTGAAGGGGGAAGAGCCCCTTATAAAACCGTCAGTTCTCGTGAGAGCTCACTGTTACGAATACAGCATGAGAGAAACCACCCCCACAATTCAACTACCTCCACCTGGTCTCTCCCCTCACATGTGGGGATTGTGGAGATTATAATTCAAGATGAGAGTCTGGGTGGGGACACAGCCGAATCATATCATGATGGATCATGTTTTAGGAAGAAATTAGAGAGAATTCAAAGAAATCCTAGTTGAAGGGAGAGAAATAAGACTAGTACATCTTTCCACATTCTCACAAATCTCCAATCAAAGGACAGTGTGGACAATTCCCCAGTGCTAGCAGGAAAGGTCTAATCAAGATAGAATAGAATTGTGGTTATCAGAGGCTGGGGGAAAGAGAAGACACTCACCAAGGGTACAAAGTTTTCATTAGACAGGAGGAATAAGTTCTGGGAATCTATTACACACCATGGTGACTGTAGTTAGTAATAATGCATTATATACTTCAAAATAGCTAAAAGGATGTTAAATGTTCTCACTAGAAAGAAATAAGTATTTGAGATGACAGATATGCTAAGTAGCCTGATTTGATCATTCCGCAATGTATACATGTATCCAAACAGCACATTGTACCTGATAAATATATACAATTATTATTTATCAATTAAAAATAAAGTGAAACTTTAAGAAAGAAATATATGGGATGGAGGATTCACCAGGAGTTATTAAGTTGCTTAATGGAATTGACAAGTGTAGGCTTTACCTCCGACAGGGCTGCATTGAAATCATGACTCTGCCACTTGCAGGCTAGGTGTCTTGTAAGCCAACCAGGCAATCTGTTCCTCCATCTGTGAAACGAAAGAAAAAGAAAATTATGCTCTTTTTTCCCAACAACCTGGAACATCTTCCTAAGCCCCTCTGTGACAAAGTCACTATATAACAAGTAATTTAATAGGTTTAGGAATTGGGTCAGACCTAAGCAACCATCCCTGAACCATGTTGAAGGCAATATTAGGATAGGCAGATGAGCTCACTTAGTGTCATTTCCACAAATTGCCTTTTTCCAGGAGAGTGTACCTTCCTACGCAGTTATGTTAGCAAGTCTGAACTTGGCATTTGATATTCCAATGATATCCACACTGCTGTTCAGATCTGCTCTAGTGGTGGCAGTTAGTCCAGTTCAATTGCTTAAAAAAGACCCTCAGGATCCAAACTGGCAATGCTGACAAAGACAGTTTCTTACAGGCAAAGGATACAATATAGCAGCAGCATTAGGTTAAGGATACACATCTCAGCCTAAGGCTGCCTCATAGGGAGAGGTCCAAAGAGGCTGGGAGTGGGCTCTAAGTATTTTCCCTGTGCAAGGATGTATGGAGGCACTTTTCTGTTTGCTCAGGAACTACCTACATATGCACAAACCTCTCAGATCCAGTGAGGCCAAAATGGCATTACAGCCGGGTCTTCTACTACCCTGCTGTTCATGTGGGCGTAGTCTGCTATATAATGACAGAACCCTGTGAGGCCTCATTGAGACCCAGTGCAAATCATCACTGTCACTGTTATCAGTAAACAGTGCAGATGAGCTCGACTAAGGGATCATTGATGTGAAACTTCAACAAAACAGCTTGGGAGAATTCTAGCCCTGGTTGAGTCAACCTCACAGCACACAACCCCATCCCCAGTCATCAGAAGTCATGGTCCAGTGTACATCAAATTGGCCCCTAAAAATGCTAAAAATGCCCTTCTCAATGTGAACCTAACCCATAATTTCATTTTCTTGTACAGTCATATGTCACTTAACAATAAGAATACATTCTGAGAAACTCATTGATAGGCAATTTCATCATCGTTGTGCAAACATCATAAGAAACCTAGAAGACACAACCTACAACACACGTAGGCTATGTGATATAGCCTATTGCTTCTAGTCTACAAACCTGCATGTTACTGTACACAACTGTAGCACAGTTATAACTATTTGTGTTTCTAGGTATATCTAAACATGGAAAAGGTACAGTAAAAAACATCTTAAAAGATAAACCATGGTATACCTGCAGAGGACTGAAAGTTGCTCTAGGTGCGAGAGTGAGAGGCTGGTGGGTGGTAAGTGAATGTCAAGGCCTAGAACATTACTGTTAACTATTGTTGATTTTATAAATACTGTACACAGGCTACTCTACATTTATTTTAAAATACTTTTGATTCTTCAGTAACAAGTAAGCAACTTCTGTAACTTCTTTATTTTATAAACTCTGTAATTTTTTTTTTTTTTTTTTGAGATGGAGTTTTATTCTTGTTGCCCAGGCTGGAGTGCAATGGCACAATCTCGGCTCACTGCAACCTCCACCTCCCAGATTCAAGCAATTCTCCTGCCTCAGCCTCCTGAGTAGCTGGGATTAGAGACATGCACCACCACACCCAGCTAATTTTGTATTTTTAGTAGAGATGGGGTTTCTCCCTGTTGGTCAGGCTGGTCTCAAACGCCCGACCTCAAGTGATCCGCCCACCTCAGCCTCCCATAGTGCTGGGATTACAGGCGTGAGCCACCACGCCTGGCCATAAACTTTGTAATTTTTTTAAACTTTCATTTTTTCAGATTTTTGGGGTTTGTTAAATTTTATTTTAAGTTCTGAGATACATGTGCAGGATGTGTAGATTTGTTACATAGGTAAACATGTGCCATGGTGGTTTGCTGCATCTATCAACCCATAACCCTAGTATTAAACCCAGTATGCATTAGCTATTTTTCCTGATGCTCTCCCTCTCCATGCCCCACTCAGTGTGTGTTGTTCCCCTCTCTGTGTCCCTGTGTTTGGATAGTTCAGCTCCCATTTATAAGTGAGAACATGTGGTGTTTGGTTTTCTGCTTCTGTGTTAGTTTGCTGAGGATAATGGCTTCCAGCTCCATCCATGTCCCTGCAAAGAACATGATGTTATTGCTTTTTATGGATGCATAGTATTCCATGGTGTATATGTATCACATTTTCTTTATCCAGTCTATCATTGATGGGCATTTGGGTTGATACTGTGTCTTTGCTATTGTGAATAGTGCTGCAATGAACATAAGTATGCATATATCTTTATAATAGAATGATGTATATTCCTTTGGGCATATGCCCATTAATGGGATTGATGGGTCAAATGGTATTTCTTGTTCTAGGTCTTTGAGGAATCACCACACTGTCTTTCACAATGGTTGAGCTAATTTACATTCCCACCAGCAGTGTAAAAGCATTGCTATTTCTCTGCAACCTCACCAGCATCTGTTGTTTCTTGACTTTTTAATAGTTGCCATTCTGACTGGCATGAGATGATATCTCATTGTGGTTTTGATTGGCATTTCTCTAATGATCAGTGATGTTGAGTTTTTGTTTTTGGCTGCATAAATGTCTTCTTTTGAGAACGTTTATGTCCTTTGCCCATGTTTTGATGGGGTTGTTTGGTTTTTTCTTGTAAATTTTTTGAAGTTTCCCTTGTAGATTCTGGATATTAGACCTTGTCAGATAGATTGCAGAAATTGTATCCATTTCTCTAGGTTGTCTGCTCACTCTCATGGTAGTTTCTTTTGCTGTGCAGAAGCTCTTTAGTTTAATTAGACCCCATTTGTCAATTTTGGCTTTTATTGCAATTACTTTTGACATTTTTGTCATGAAATCTTTGCCCATGCCTATGTCCTGAATGGTATTGCCTAGATTTTCTTCTAGGGTTTTTATTTTTATGGTTTTGGGTTTTACACTTAAGTCTTTAATCCATATTGAGTTAATTTTTGTATAAGGTATAAGGAAGGGGTCCAGTTTCAATTTTCTTTTTTTTTTTTTTTTTTTTTTGAGACAGAGTCTTGCTCTGTCGCCTGGACTGGAGTGCAGTGGCCAGATCTCAGCTCACTGCAAACTCCGCCTCCCGGGTTTATGCCATTCTCCTGCCTCAGCCTCCCGAGTAGCTGGGACTACAGGCGCCCACCACCTCGCCCGGCTAGTTTTTTTTTTTTTTTTTTTGTATTTTTAGTAGAGACGGGGTTTCACCGTGTTAGCCAGGATGGTCTCGATCTCCTGACCTCATGATCCGCCCGTCTCGGCCTCCCAAAGTGCTGGGATTACAGGCTTGAGCCACCGCGCCCGGCCCCAGTTTCAATTTTCTAAATATGGTTAGCCAGTTCTCCCAGCACCATTAATTAAATACGGGATCCTTTCCCCATTGCTTGTTTTTGTCAGGTTTGTTGAAGATCACATAGTTGTAGATGTGCAGTCTGATTTCTGAGTTCTCTATTCTGTTCCATTAGTTTATGGGTCAGTTCTTGTGCCAGTACCATGCTCTTTTGGTTACTGTAACCTTGTAGTATGTGTGGTCTTATAGCTGAGTTCTGTATTCTGTTCCATTAATCTATGTGTCTAGTTTTGTACCAGTACCATGCTGTTTTGACTGTAGCCTTTTAGTATAGTTTGAAGTCAGGTACTGTGATGCCTTAAGCTTTGTTCTTTTTGCTTAGGATTTTCTTAGCTATATGGGCTCTTTTTTGGTTCCATATGAAATTTAAAGTAGTTTTTTTTTCTGTGAAGAATATCAATAGTAGTTTAATAGGAATAGCATTGAATCTATAAATTACTTTGGGCAGATGGCCATTTTCATGATATTGATTCTTCCTATTCATGAGCATAGAATGTTTATCCATTTGTTTGTGTCCTCTCTTATTTCCTTGAGCAGTGGTTTGTAGTTCTCCTTGAAGAGGTCCTTCACATCCCTTGTAAGTTGTATTCCTAGGTATTTTATTCTCTTTGTAGCAGTTGTGAATGGGAGTTCACTCACGATTTGGCTCTCTACTTGTCTATTGTCAGTGTATAGGAATGCTTGTGATTTTTGCACACTGATTTTGTATCCTAAAACTATGCTGAATTTACTTATCAGCTTAAGAAGCTTTTGGGCTGAGACAATGGGGTTTGTTAGATATGGGATCATGTCATCTGCAAACAAAGACAGTTTGACTTCCTCTCTATTTGAATACCCCTTATTTCTTTCTCTTGCCTGATTGCTCTGGCAGAACATCCACTACTATGTTGAATAAAAGTGGTGAAAGAAGGCATCCTTGTCTTGTGCTGGTTTTTGAGGGGAATGCTTCCAGCTTTTGCCCATTCAGTATAGTGTTGGCTGCGGGTTTGTCATAAGTGGCTCTTATTACTTTGAAGTAAGTTCCATCAATACCTAGTTTATTGAGAGTTTTTAACATGAAGGGGTGTTGAATTTTACTGAAGGTCTTTTCTGCATCTGTTGAGATAATATGTGTTTTTTGTCTTTAGTTCTGTTTATGTGATGAGTTATGTTTATTGATTTGCGTATGTTGAACCAAGCTTGCAACCCAGGGATGAAGCTAACTTGATCATGGTGGATAAGCTTTTTGATATGCTGCTGGATTTGGTTTGCCAGTATTTTATTGAGGATTTTTTCATCGATGTTCATCAGGGATATTGGCCTGAAGTTTGGTTGTTGTTGTTGTTTCTCTGCCAGGTTTTGTTATCAGGATGATGCTAGCCTTATAAAATGAGTTAGGGAGGGGTCCCTCCATTTCAATTATTTGGAATAGTTTCAGAAGAAATGGTACCAGCCCCTCTTTGTACCTCTGGTAGAATTCAACTGTAAATCCATCTGGTCCTGGGTTTTGTTTTTGTTTTTGTTTTTATGCTATTTATTACTGCCTCAATTTCAGAACTCGTTATTGGTCTATTCAGGGATTCAGCTTCTTCCTGGTTCAGTCTTGGGAGGGTGTATGTGTCCAAGAATTTACCCATCTCTTCTAGATTTTCTAGTTTATTTGCATAGAGGTGTTTATAGTATTCTCTAATGATTGTTTGTATTTCTGTGGGGTTGGGTTGATATCTCCTTTATCATTTTTTATTGTGTCTATTTGATTTTTCTCTCTTCTCTTCTTTATTAATCTAGTTAATGGTCTATTTTGATAATTTTTTGCAAAACCAATTCCTGGGTTCATTACTTTTTAAAGGGATTTTTGTGTCTCTGTTGCTTTCAGTTCTGCTCTGATCTTGGTTATTTCTTGTCTTCTGCTAGCTTTGGGGTTTGTTTGCTCTTGGTTCTCTAGTTCTTTCAGTAGTGACATTAGGATGTTGATTTGAGATCTTTCTAGCTTTTTCAAGTGGCATTTAGTGCTATAAATTTCCCTCTTGACAGTGCCTTAGCTGTGTTCCGGAGATGCTGCTACATTGTCTCTTTGTTCTCATTGGTTTCAAAGAACTTCTTGATTCCTGTCTTAATTTCATTGTTTACCCAGGAGTCATTCAGGAACAGGTTGTTCAGTTTCCATGTAGTTGTATGGTTTTGACAGAGTTTCATAATCTTGAGTTCTAATTTGATTGTGTAAACTTTTTGAAATGTAATAACACTTAGCTTTAAACACAACTTAAACACAAATATATGATACAGGTATACAGAAATATATCCTTTATATCCTTATTCCATAAGCCTTTTTAATTTTTTATTTATGTATTTATTTTTGAGATGGAGTCTTGCTCTGTCGCCCAGGCTGGAGTGTGCCATGGAGTGATCTTGGCTCACTGCAACCTTCACCTCCCAGGTTCAAACAATCCTCCCACCTCAGCCTCCTGAGTAGCTAGGATTGCAGGCATTCACCGCCACACCCAGTTAAATGTTTTTTGTATTTTTAGTAGAGATGGAGTTTCACCATGTTGGCCAGGCTGGTTTCAAATGCCTAACCTCTAGCCGGGCGAGGTGGCGGGCGCCTGTAGTCCCAGCTACTCGGGAGGCTGAGGCAGGAGAATGGCGTAAACCCAGGAGGCAGAGCTTGCAGTGAGCTGAGATCCAGCCACTGCACTCCAGCCCGGGCGACAGAGCGAGACTCCGTGTCAAAAAAAAAAAAAAAAAAAAAAAAAAAATGCCTAAGCCTAACCTCAAGTGATCTGCCTGCCTTGGCCTCCCAAAGTGCTAGGATTACAGGCATGAGCTGCCATGCCCAGCCTCCTTCTTATTTTCATCTTTTACTTTTTAAGATTTTTTGTTACAAACTAATACCCCAACACACACGTTAACCTAGCCCCACACACGGTAAGGATTATTAATAGCACTGTCTTTTTTTTCTTCACATCTTGCCCCACTGGAAGATCTTCAGTGGCAATAATATACATGAAGATGTCATCTCCTAGGATAACAATTTTGCCTTCTTCTAGAATATCTCCTGAGTGACCCCCCGAAGCCTGTCTTACAGTTAGCCTTTTTATATGTAAGTAGAGGAAATGCAATTTAAAATAGCAATAAAAAGTATAGTATAGTAAATACCTAAACCAATAACAGTCATTTATTATCATTACCAAGTATTATGTACATTTTATAATTATATGTGCTGGACTGGCAGTACAGTAGGTTTGTTTGCATCAACGTCACCACAAACACGTGAATAATGTACTCTGCCACCACGTTATGATGGCTATGACATTACTAGATGATAGGAAGTTTTCAGCACCATCATAATCTTATAAGACTACCACCGTGTATTCAGTCTGTCTTTGACCGAAAGGTCATTATGCAGTGTATGACTATAGTTTAAAGTCACAATGACACAGTAAAGCTTGTGCCAACTAAGACACATTTCTCAAATTAGCTCTATATTTGTTGGGCCCTGGTACCCGTGAAAGGAAAATATCTTGGGCCCCCAAAATCACTAAGGAAAACTCAAGCTGGGAACTGCATAGGGCAAACCTGCCTCCCATTCTATTCAAAGTCATTCCTCTGCTCACTGAGATAGATGCATATCTGATTTGCTTCCTTCAGAAAGGCTAATCGGAAACTCAAAAGAATGTAGCCATTTGCATATCACCTACCTGTGAGCTGGAAGCTCCCTCCCCACTTCAAGTCTTCCTGCTTTTGCTTTAGGTTGTCCCCTCTTTCCAGACTGAACAAATGTGCTTCTTACATATGTTGATTGATGTCTCATGTTTCCCTATATGTATAAAACCAAGCTGTGCCCTGACCACCTTGGGCACATGTCGTCAGGCCTCCTGAGGCTGTGTCACAGGCCTGTCGTCAACCTTGGCAAAATAAACCTTCTAAATTAACTGAGACCTGTCTCAAATTTTCAGGATTCACAGACCCTGAGAGGAAAATGTGTCCTTAAGGATACAGAGAAGACAGAGCTTGGTAACTATTAATTCTTTTGGTCTCCCTCCAAAAGAGCCTGGATATTTTTCAAACTATATGTAATCCATGCTTATGTACATGATTACATTACATATGATTATATGTAATCTGCCCTGAGCCAGACCCACCCTCCTGAGGAACTTACAGACAGGACCATTATGTGGTTCATGTTTCTTCAAGAAGGAAGTTTATCTGGTACCAAGTTTTTCGAAACTGCCAGAGGTAATTGCAATTGAGACCCCACACACTGCCTTAAAAAGGCCCTGAAGTTACTGACACATAAAAGAACATCTGGTGACAAGAAGGGGCTTCTCCTGGACCTCCATCATCTGTGTCAGTAGATATCTAATGAAGCTCTCCACTGAATCCCATTCCCACGTCCTGCACCATGAATCACATCGTTTTCCTCTTGGATAGCCCATCCACCTCCCACCTTGCTCCAGAACAAGAACCTGAGCTTAGAAACTGAGCCTACCTATGCCTGCTCCCTTAATGTGCAAATAAAATTAAAAAAAAAAAAATCGGAAATAGTTGTGAATCTTTGAACACCAGTTACAACTGAATAATTCTTCAGACCAAAACTCAAATACAAAAAGACTAATAGCTAACATGCTGGTAATAAGCTAGTAGGACATTTTTAATTAAGTCTAGCCACTTAAAGAGGTTTGGGTGTAAGAGTACATCTGGTTATAGATTGCTAAAGGACATTTGGTTATTGATTGTAGAAGCATAATCATTAACCCTGTTAGGTGTCATTTTATGTATACGAAAAGGCAAGGACTAGGATCATTTTAAGGAGTGTAGTGACTTAGGTAAGAGACTTGGAGCCTCTCCAAAAAGCATCTTTTTGGAGAACTGCAGGTCATCACACAGAGTCAGGGACTTTGTGAAATTATGCTGGCAAACAGAAATGAGCAAACATGGCTTCTTACATTTGCTTCTTTGTCTCATAACCTCCCCCTTTTGGTCACAAATCAATCACCTGGTTGTATTTATAAGACTAATGCTAATTGTCCCACATAGTTAAGAAGGCTGTTTTCCAGGAAGGTTGATAGTCTTCAGTTGCAGTTGTAAGGAATGAACATTAGGCCCAGTGTGCATACTTGTCTATTTGTTGAAAAACATGCTTCAGATCACATCTCATCTTATTTAGCATGAGTCAGGTTTCCCGACATCGCCTTTTCTTGTACCTAACACAACACCTCAACAGGAATATTATGAGGATACTACAGATAATATATAGCAGTACATACTTAAGTCAGTTAAAGCATTAAAGTAAGTTAAAGATTGGGAGAAAAACATGATAATCATTTTTTTAAAACTGTAACATACACTTGTTTATTTGTTTATTTATTTATTTATTTAGAGACAGGGTCTCACTTTGTCACCCAGCCTGGAGTGCAGTGGCATGAACACGGCTCCCTGCAGCCTTGACCTTCCAGGCTCAAGCGATCCCCCCACCTCAGACTTAATTATTTATTTTTATTATAGATTCAGAAGGTACCCGTGGAGGTTTGTTACATGGATATATTGCGTAATGATGAGGTTTGTCCTTCAAGTGTACTCATCACCCAAATAGCTAACACTGTACCAAAGGTGGAATTTTTCAACCCTCATCTCCTTTTGTAAATCCTGCCCATCTAGGGAGTTATTTGGTAGTATAGTTTCCATGTGTGTTATACATGCAGCCATTTCTTCCTAGTATCTTTCAACTAGGAAAATTTCCCTTCTGCAGAAACAAAATGTCTCAAGGAAGAACTTACCTCTTTGTCAAGGAGTCAGAACAACTAGATGAACAAAACTCAGGACCAGAAACCAAGTAGGAGATCTGACATTCAAGGGAGAGTCACCCAGTTGTCTCCAACCATGAAGAAGTTGGAGGGACTCAAAGGGCGGATGCTGTCCCCAAGGTGCTGAATCCCCACAAGGTTCCAGACAACCCTGGGCAGTCCACTGTGAGTTCCTTTGTGGTTGTCTTGATTGTTCACTAAACAAAAAAGAAATCAAGCTTTTGAAGCATTAAAGTTAGTTTTATTCAGAAGTCTTACTGAGGGCTGTAGACCAAAGGCTACAGTCCAGGTGCAGTTCTATCACACTGCTATGATGCAGTATTTTAGTTCAAAGCTTATATACAGATGGTAAAGATTCAGTACATGCAAAATTACGTCAAAGTTTGGGAGCAAGAGTATATCTGGTTATAGTTTACTAAAGTACATTTGGTTATAGATTGTACACACATAATCACTAATCCTGTCAGATGTTATGTGTAAGAAAAGGCAAGGACTAGAATCACGTATCTTTTAAGGGATGTAGTGATTCAGTCCATAGACATGGGCAGCTGTGTGCTCTCTCCTATTTTGCCTTCCAAGCACATTTCAAGAGAGCTTCATGTCATCACAGAGTCCTGGCTTTGTAAAATTATTCAAGCAGAAATGAGCACACATGGCTTCTTACATTTGCTACTTTGTCTCCCAGGAGTCAGAGAGAACAGATCAAATGACTACCTCATAGATCTAGATGTTTAAGTGCTTCAAGGCTGATTCAGTAGTTCCATCATTGTGTTGAGAATGATTTTAGTAATAACCCATCAGTGTAACCATCCATATAAGTACAGTGGGCTGAGAACAGTGGAACCTCTCTGTTCACCATACCAAATATTAGTAGCACAGAAAAAAAGCTACCTGAGAATGAACCAATACTAGAGCAGAAGGACTTTCACATATAGTCCTTATCAATCCATGCAGCATGAGATTGGCTTGCTGCTGCCACAATAGGTCTTCAAATCCTGGAAAAAGATATAAGGACACAAAGATAAGGACTGAAAAGAGCAACTAAAATCTACATGTGTGGTACTCAGGACAAGTGATGAACACCACCATCCAAGACTCATTTGGTTCAACTCTTCTTTCCAGCTTTGCTGCCCATGAGCCCAAACATTATGCCACATTCCTCAAGTCTCCAAGGCTCATTGCTCTCTTTTCAGGGAAGGGAAGGAACAAGAATGAGTGGGTTACCTCCATCAGCAAGGCCAGTTTTTCCAATAAGAAGAGTAAAGGACAGCCATCTCCAGACTTTTTCCATCTAGGTCACTTCTGGTTAATGATGAAAGGCAGATATCATTCTTTGTGGAAGAGGAAAACCTGAGGTGAATATCTATGTAAGGATCAAGAAAGACCATCAGTCATGAGCCATTTACAGGTAAAACCTAGGTGTCTGATCTCTGAAACTTGTAGCTAAAACCAAGAAGTTTCCAGGAGATTTCTCATGTAAAGTTCATCACTAATCAGTATAAAAGAAGAAGAACCTTTACAGAGCTAACTTTGTTCTCTGGAATATAAGATTTGCCTGAAGACATTAACAAGTTAGGGAAGGGACTGGTCCCAAAAGAAGTCAAAACCGAGGAACTGCCGACCCAAGCAGAGTTCTGTTATCCCTCAGAACCAGTTCAGAGACATAGCAACACAGCACTAGGGTGACCTAACTCCTCTCAACAGCCTGAGCACCTCAAGTTCAAAGCAGAACATGGTCAAGGGTTAGTACTCAATGAAATTCAGAGACGCTCGTCCTTATTTGTACTTACAGAGATACAATACACTACCTACTTGAGGAAAGAATATTTGAAAATAGATTAATATGTTGAATTTTCGCAGAGACCCAAGAACTTGAGGCCAAATCTATTAGGATTTGAAAAGAGGCCGGGCGCGGTGGCTCAAGCCTGTAATCCCAGCACTTTGGGAGGCCGAGAAGGGCGGATCACGAGGTCAGGAGATCGAGACCATCCTGGCTAACACGGTGAAACCCCGTCTCTACTAAAAAATACAAAAAACTAGCCGGGCGAGGTGGCAGGCGCCTGTAGTCCCAGCTACTAGGGAGGCTGAGGTAGGAGAATGGCGTAACCCGGGAGGCGGAGCTTGCAGTGAGCTGAGATCCGGCCACTGCACTCCAGTCCGGGGCGACAGAGCGAGACTTCCGCCTCAAAAAAAGAAAAAAAAAAGAAAAGAAAAAAAAAAAGAAAAGAAAAGAATCAGACATTTACAACATCCTAGTGAAATCATTTTCCATACTCTAGGAGCATCCTCTAGGGAACCAAGGGCAATTCCCTGGAATGATCCATTGCATCTTTGTTGGGGAAAAACCCTTCCCAAAGACACAGAAAGCTTTATCAACTAGTGTAACTGCTTCCTAATCACTGAAAACAGTCCTGAATATTTGTTTCTCTGCCAGAGAAAGCTGAAGATATTCCTACCGACTATTCCTCAGGGAACAGAAGCCCACCACCTGACCCGCCACTTATTCTTATGGATAAAGAGAAGGATGGGGTTAGAGAAATTTTGGTATAGATAAGACATAGGTTCTGGCCTGAGATTGGGAAGTCCCTTTAGTATAAACCTAGTGTTCTCCATCAGGCACATATCTCTCCCTGTAAACTGAGCATTGCTCTCCTCCAGAATAATGGGGCCTGTAAGCCCTAGTATATAGAAAGGGGCAGAATACCTATAAATAGGGGGATTTAATGGAACTGCAAACAGTCCTTATGAGGGTATGTTGGGTGGGAAAGCTGTAGAATGGTAGTGATTCCCTAAATGGGAAGGTGGGCCTTTTCCCCCAGATGCCCTGTTGATAAGTTCAGAAGCCTCCTAAAGAATTCCTTTCAGTTTTCCTCAAGTAATGACCTATTCTGGGATAAAGGGTCATAAACAGCAGGTCTTTTAGATTCCAGAGACTTTGAGGCTTTGTTTGGGTGCCCTTTACCAAGTCTGATACCTCTCTCAAGAAGATTGGAAACTATGACCAGAAATTGAGCCTTGCCAGCACCAGTCCTGTAATCCGTCTCCCCTTACAAAAGCCACGTAGGCCACAGCACCAAGTACCTCTCTGGTTTCTTTTCTGCCCAGTGAGCTTGATCTCTCACAGATCCTCTTCCAATTTCCCATCTCGAATATAATCCAGGATTCAGCAAACTTTTTATGTAAAGGACAAGATAGTAAGTGTGTTCACTTTTACAGACCGTACAGTCTCAGTGGGAACTTCTCAACTCTACACTTACAGCATGACAGAAGACATAAATAATATTCAAATTAATTCATATATCTGTGTTTCATTAATACTTTATTGGACAAAAAAAAATCACAAATATGGGCCATATTTGGCCTGTGAGCCACACTTTACCAACTGCTGATTTTAACCATTCTCACATCTGGACTCAAACGTGTCTGGGGAAATAAACACTAAATCTAGTGTGGGCAGGCCTGAATGGGCCCACATGGGAGAGTCTAGAAGCCTTTTGGGCCCAAGTTGTCAGGAAATAAAAAGAATGAAGGCAGATTATCAGAGAGTAGTCAACTTCTCTAGCCCTGCCACAAGACTTAACTTCTAGTCAAGATGCTTGGAATCTTAGAACAAGATTTTATTCCCCCCAATCTCAGACCTCCTGCTGCCCTGTATATGAGCTCATTTCTGAGACTATGCAGTGAAAACAACCATCTAACTCAGACCAATGGGTCGCCTAGTCAACCTGATAAGGTAACAATTCTTGAACTCTGACATATGGATGTCAGACAACATAGTGAAAATGTATTTGTTATCTCTCTTAGTTTGGGTTTATCTAAAAGTAAACCCAAAAACAAGAATTTGAGTACAGGTAACTTACTTAGGTGCAAAAAGATTGATAATCCTTAGAAATGAGCTCTTAAATCATGCCATTAACTTATAAGATTGTCTCCTGCAGAGAGAGACAATAGTCTGGCAAATAGCAAGACAATATCTTGTGCATCAAGAAAGAACCAACCCTTGCCATCAACTTAAAATGAACTCCCAGGGCCGACCTATGCTGTTGGCTAACTGCCTGGCCACCCAACTTTATTCGTTCAAGGACTGACCACGTAGCTCAGTTTTCCTCTCCATGCTAAGACCTTCCATCCCTCTAGGAGGTTTCAACACACAGACTCTGGTGCCTCAATTATCTGGCCTCCTCACTTCCAAGACTAAAAACTGTCCCGTATTTGGCACTCACTCTCATGACCAAATTCTAGAGCCTCACCACCTAGAGTCACATAGCTCTCCGAGCCCTGCATTCAGACAGCACCCCAACCCCAGCAGCCCAGTCCTTCCCACTGCTCAGGTGAAAGAGAGGCCACCATGGACCACAAGAGCCTTAGGGCAGGGATTCCTTCTGGAGATACTCAGAGACAACGAAAACCTCTTCTGATCCATGGATTCACGTTTCAATCTTTAAAATACCTTTGGATATTTCTTTGAAACCCGACAATACAAGGAAATAAATTTGTACAACTTGGGAGAAATCAAAGTTTTCATTATTCCATTTGTTTCAACTTTCAGAAGACTAGCCTTGCTGGAATATAAAATGTCTCAGGCATTAGGGGAAAATGAAACATCTTGTTTTATTCCCAGCTGCTTAATGCGTTAAGTTCTTAAGCACAACGTAACAAGTATCTGACCTTACACTCTGCTTTTATAGAAAACAAAAAGAATGAATACATTTGATTTATAATACTCTGAACAATGAAATGAAGATAGCCTTTTATATGCTTTCATATTACCAACTTTTCTCGTTTCTATTTCTCAAAGCTTTTCTAGTCTTGTTTATTTGAATTGAAAGCACATGTCCTGTGAGCCTCTTATATAATTCCTTGGATAGTGAGCAATAACTGTGAGTCTGATGCAAGCCTGGTTTAGGCTAATTTTAACAGACAATAAAGTTTTGGTTTTGTTTTCACAAAACCTGTCTCCTATTATTTATTACACATACCTAGACACCTAACTACCTATCTCCTGCTGTTACGTCACCACACGACTTTGCAAACTCTTTCTTATGACATCGCTGAAAACCTATTTCAGAACTAACATAAGGATTCAGTTGTCCTTAACTTATAAGAACATTCACTGCATAATAGCACAATAGGGACTAGTGGTTAGAAGCAGCTGGAGCAGGGCCAGCCGTATGGGGCCGCCACACTGCCTCCCACACCTGGCTGTGTCAGCACAGTAGATGGAATTGAAAAGACCTGAGTTTCCTTCAGCTACACATAAGTGGGGTTGCTGTGGTTATAAATTGGATTCAGTTGTCTTCATCAGAAAAATGAGAATAATACCTAACTCATAGGATTTTCTAAGGACTAAATGAGATCCATGCATAATATTTTGCACAGTGTCAGGCACAAAGTAAGACTAAATGTTAACTCTGATAGAATATTCATAATCAAGTGTATGTGGCTATGTTATATAAAATTGGGATAAGCTGTTTTCTCCTGACTATTCCTCAGACCTAGAGAAGTATCAAATGTACCCTTCAACAAGGTTGTATCAGTTTACGTAACATAAAAACTATGAGTAAGCCCACTTCTTGGCTTCTGTACAACACTGAGTGTTACCTCATGTAAATGCTGACATAAGGTCTTAATTTTTATAACTCAGGAGATAATTTTATGTATATTGATCATTTATATTATGGCAATTGCTTTTCATGTCATTTGCCTATTTTATAAGGATGTTCTTTTCTTATATTTTAGGGTGCATCATATATAAGAAACAGAATCTGTCATTTGTTCAAATACTTTTTCTAGTTTCTCCCTTGTCTGTAATTTTCTTACAATGTTTGGGGGTATATGGAGCCTTCAAATATTCAAGTAATCAAATGAAATCTTTCTGCCTTTGAAATGAAAAGATTAACTCATATGTTTGCCTAACATTAATTTTTTTTAGTGTATTTAATTGATCTGTAATTAATTTCTATGCAATACAGCATTCCTTTTTATTTTCAAGTTTTAACCATTTTCCCAATTACCATTTATCCATTTTCTCTTCTCCCACTAACATAAAACTCTACTTTTCTGTATTCTGCATAACATATTTCTATCAAGTTATAGACATAGTCAAGTATTTTACTGACCTTCTGTTTTCCTCCTCACTACACATATTTTAATTTTGTAGTTTTATTGTGGTAGGCAGAATTCTAAGATGGCCTCCAATATTGCTCGCACATGCACACACCTTCTCCCAGTTATTCAATTAAACACCAATCCATATACTGCCTTGGAGGAATATCCAAATGCAATTAAGTTTCCAAACCAGTTAACCTTAAGCTAGGATTATGCAGGTGGCTTGACCTAACCACATGAGCCCTTTAAAAGCAGCTAGTTTTCTCTGGCTGGTCTGGCTGGCAGCAGAGGGTAGTAGATAGAGAGATGTGTTCTGGTTGACCTGGAAGAAAGCAATATTCATCCTGTAAACTGGAGGTCCCATGTTAAGGAACAGCAGGCCACCTCTAGAAGCTTGAGAGCAGTCCCACACACAGCTAGATAAACAACAAGGTCCTGAATCTTATAACCACAAAGAAATGAATTCTGCCAACAAATAAGCAGGCAAGAGGACCCCGAACCCAGATGAGAACTCAACCTGGATGACAACTTGATTTAGCCCATCATTCTCTGAGCAGAGAACCCACACAACCTTTGCCAGAATTCTGAGTTTCAAAACTGTAAGCTAATAGTTGAGAGTCCTTTTAAGCCACTAAATTTGTGGTAATCTGTCACATAGCAATAAAAAACTTACATGTTTATAGTATACTTTCACAACCAGTATATCAGAACACCATCAATTCCTATTCCATCATATTATTTGTTCTTGGTAATCACACTTACAGTACTTTAAATTTTCTCCAAATTTAAAAAAAAAGTTCTATCGATCTTTCATGTTAAGTGTATGGATTACATTGGAGACAGATCTGAGTAGTCCGGGAGGCTCATTATCCCTCTTTCATGGTAGCTAGACAGAAAGAGCAGCCTGGTGCCAGCCACTGCACTTCAGTGAGCTCTTCTTTCAAACCAGGCCACGCCCTCAACCACAAAGCCCATACTGTTACAAAACTGCCCTCCCATAGCACACTGCTCATTAAGATTAGTAGGCTCCATCAATGATAGACTGGATAAAGAAAACATGGTGCATATATCCCATGGAATACTATGCAGTCATAAAAAAGGACAAAATTGTGTCCTTTGCAGGGACAAGCATGGAGCTGGAGGCCATTATCCTTAGCAAACTAATGCAGGAACAGAAAACCAAATACTGCATGTTCTCACTAGCAAGTGGGAGCTAACTGATGAGAACACACTGACACATAGAGGGGAACAACGCACCCTGGGGCCTATTGGAGGGTGAAAGGTAGGAGGAGGAAGAGAAGCAGGAAAAATAACTAATGGATATCAGGCTTAATACCTGGGTGGTTAAATAATCTGTACAACCAACCCTCATGACACATATTTACCAATGTAAAAACCTGGACATCCTGCACATGTACCCCCTGAACTTAAAATTTAAGTTAAAAAAGTAAAGTTTAGTGTACTCTCCTACCTGCAAGCCAGTCATTTACACACACACACACACACACACACACACACACACACACATACACACAAACCTATTCCCTGTATACCTAGGATGTTGCTAGGGTGCATCAGCAAGCTCCTAAGTAATACCCAAATCGTCCTTACGCATTGTTCCTGCATCTCCAAACTACCCTTGGTTCTCACACCCACTGCTCAGCTTCACACATTCGGGGCCCTTTGCATCAAGTCTTCTATTTGAAGACTATGATGTGGTGTTGCTACTTTGAGTTGTTTATGTTTTTCTGCCATGTTTTAGAAATATTTTAAATAGATCATTACTTGCCTTTAGCCTATCTCTGAGTATTGTAGCTCTCAAAGCTATTATGAGTAAGTTAACTTTTTTTGTTTATAATTAATCTATGCTGGCATAAAGAGAAGCTATTGGATCTATATATTTCTGGGTTTTTTTTCCAACTGGACACAGAGTGTTTACTGACCATTGAAAGTGTAAGTGGATGAAAGAATAAAACATTCATATTTTTAAGTAGGACCAGTTAGCCAGAGAAGTCTTCAGAATCTGAAAGAATGACTCTATAATGATGTTATTCAGACTATGAGCATGTGGTTGCTACCTATTATGCCTACTTCTGAGGCACATGTTCATGCTACTGGGGGAGTAGATACAAAAGAAAGAAAAAAGAAAGAAAAGAAAGAAGAAAGAAAGAAAGAAAGAAAGAAAGAGAGAGAGAGAAAGAAAGAAAGGAAGGAAGAAGAAAGAAAAGAAAGAGAAAGAAAGGAAGAAGAAAGAAAAGAAGGACAGAAAGAGGAAGAAAGGAAGAAAGGAAAAGAGAAGGAAGAGAAGGAAAAGGAAGAAAGGAAGAAGGAAGAAAGGAAGAAAAGGAAGGAAGGAAGGAAGGAAGAAGAAGGAAGGAAGGAAGGAAGGAAGGAAGAAGGAAGGAAGAGAGAAGAAAAGAGTTGTCCTTATCCCTTAACATCTCCTAAGAGTCAGGCCTAAGTGTCTGAGGCTCAGGATTATGACCTGAAATACACCTTCTCATTTGCAATAGGGTTTGAGACCTCTTCATACTTTTATAGCTTCTCACCCAAGAGTCAGGCCTGAGTGTCTGAGGTTCAGGATTATGACCTGAAATACAGCTTCTCATTTGCAATAGGGTTTGAGACCTCTTAATACTTTTATAGCTTCTCACAAGGCATCCTGGAAGTAATGTTGTCCATGGTTAGTCAATTACAACTCAAATGTATCTTCCCACTCCAAAGCCCCCAAAATTAAAATTTCTCACTGCTCCCTGGGTCCTCTTTCCCTTTAATATTCCATTGATTCCCATTCTGCTTTCATCCACAATTTTTCCATCATTTCCATAGCCTTTGGATGGGATAAAAATGTGAAGCCCCTATCTCTTGCAGTGCCATAAGGGAGATTGCCTCTGTCTCAGTTCAGCAAAGATTTCAAGGCCCAGATCTGAAACAACAGATTGGCTTGCTAAGTAACAAAATTATTGACTTGATTTGTAGGGGAATTTGCCTTGTGGTGCTCACATCATTACAGATGTAAAAGTCAGTTCTGTGCTTCTCCAGTCTGGCAGGCATCTTACTCCACTGCCAAGACACAACCTCAGCTGTGCCTCTGTGATATGCATTGGAGACCACGGGAATCCATGTGCACCGTCCTGCAATCTTATCTCATGTAATCCTGTTCATGATTTATTCACTGCTTTCAGAGGATATCAAAGTGAAAGCACCTTAAATGATGACCTTATTATCATTTTTGTCCATCCCTGAACCCAAATCAGATTCTGTGTTCTATTCTGGGCTTAGCTATGTCACCCTGACATCTATATCCTCAAACCTACTTTTAATTCAATCCTCTTCCCATTTAATTTTTCAGCCACTTTTCCCCTCCCTTGAGTTTTATATAACCCTAACTCTAGACAAAGTACTTCCTATTAAAAACTAATTCTTGATCATTTCCCTTGTCTCTCTTATCAGTAACTGATACTTGCCCCTGCATGTTCCCTGCTGTCCTCCCCTATGGAATCCTTACCATCCAATTCCCTCCAGCTTAGTAGGAAAAGTAGAGAGGGCCAGCTTATTCCTAGAGTATATCTAGAATTGATTCATCACTCTTTTATCCACCATCCTTCACATAAAGTTCATACCATTCCTGCTGGTTTCAAAAGAGGTCAGATAAAGACGTATTTTAGAATGCAACTGATCAGGATATAAAAGTACGGTATATTTATTACAAACAATAACAAAATAATTAACCATGATTAGATATGAAAACAAGAAAAATTATTTGGGCAGCAAACTCTTACTACTTTTAAAATGGTATGGCATCACCTAGAAATAGTAAAGTTTTAAAATCATGTGTAGTTTATATATTAATGTGCATAAAAGTTATTTATTGTAACTGTCTTCAGTAGAAATTATAGATTATATAATCATATAAAGTAAATATAAAAATAAGTAAAATACTCTCTTCAATTTTCCTAACAACATATTATGGTTTAAAAATGCTTCAAAGAAAAGGCAAAATCCTTTAAAAGCACTATAAATTTTAGGAAGACAAGTTGTAATTCACTTGAAACAAATTTCATTGTATATTGTTAATATAGTCAGAAGCAAAAACATACAATAAGGCATGTTTTCTTTTATAGAATACTACAAAATTGAAGTTTTCTAATTAAACTCATAATATCTAAATGCCATCCACAGCTAAATTTTGCCTAATATGTTTGAAACACTAAGTAAAAAGACAAACTTTTTAAAATCTTTACTATATTATCACAAATCACTGTAGAACTTGTATTACAATGTTAAATGAGATTATTTAAAATATGGATTGTACATTCTTCTAATTTTCATTGAAACAGATTTAATCTTGACAGGTGAGTTGCTTTTGGTCCATGTGCCCCACTGAATTCCAGTTGCAAGCAATTTTCCAGGGAAGTGATGAATGCCATTTAGATTTGCTAGACCGCACTGGTTAAACCACCAGCCGGTCTTGTTATGGAGGTGACTGCAGCTCTTCACAGACTGACCATTGACCAGGCATGCAGGGCGACACCCATCATTATCAACATCTGATGTACTAAAAGGCATTGCATTTTGATTATCTTCTTTTTTGAGGCCTCGGAATGCATCACCTGGGAAAAAAAAATTAATGATTGAATTTAAAGGAAATTTCTATTATTTTAATTAATCATTACCAGCATATCAGGCAAGAGCATCACATCTGGAAATAAGGTTTAAATGATTTTTCTACTGTTTATCATGTTAAAATTCTCCTACTCGAAGATTCAATATGCTGCAATCTGGTGATGAGTTCCTCAACATGACAGGCATCTTTAAATGGATATTTGATATACAAGTCACAGTCCAAAATGGAAGTTTTGCTGTGTAGACAAAACCAGATATTTAGGCCAAAAATTATAGCATACAGAGCTGTCATAATTTGGACAGACCAATGTGATAATTGATAATTTAGGAAAAGAAAATAATTTACACGGGGTAGGTTTTCATACCACTACCACTGACGTCACTTTAGCTAGAGAAACTTTTACCTTTAAGAAATTTAGATTTACAATTTAAAAAGTTGGGGGGGGTTTCTGGGATTTTTTTCTGTATCTTATACAGAATACCAAATGCCCTCAAGAAAAATTCAGGTGTACTTTTGAGGTGTACCTTTTCTTCACGGCTCTTCACATGATTTATGGACCAACTGAATAGTAGTTAAGACAAAACCATTTTTAAATTTTTAAAGGGCTTCTACTAAACATTGTTTTACTTTGTTTTTTTTTTTTTGTTTTTGAGACAGAGTTTTCCTCTTGTCCCCCAGTCTCTGGAGTGCAATTGCATGATCTCGGCTCACTACAACCTTCACCTCCCAGGTTCAAGCGATTCTCCTGCCTCAGCCTACAGTATAGCTGGGATTACAGGCACAAGCCACCACACTCAGCTAATTTTTTGTGTTTTAGTAGAGACAGGGTTTCACCATGTTGGCCAGGTTGGTCTTGAACTCCTGTCCTCAAGTGATCCACCTGCCTCGGCCTCCCAAAGTGCTAGGATTATAGGTGCGAGCCATCGCTTCTGGCCTGAAACATTGTATGTATGGCATCCCTCGTATTTACAATATCCCTGCAATGATTAAGTATCCTGTCCAAGATGACCCAGTTAACTCAGTGGCAGGAGCAGGAGTCATATTTTGTTTCATAAAATTCCATGAAGTTAAAGATTCTAAGTAAACCCATAATACCTACATTTCACCTGTATGTAAACTTTGGTTAATGTTTGAAACACTAATTAAAAAAGAAGTCATATAAAATCTGTGGAGAAACCAAGCTCTATGTTTGTTTCATTATTTCTGAATGCTTGGCATCTCTTGAGATAAATCTATTGAAAGAGCCTGAAGAACTTCATTAGCAGTGGTGGTGATTCTGCTGATTATTAAAGTCTCTGACTCTGCACTTCATGGGAAACAAAACACACACATTGCAGGTAT
>NW_022143571.1:0-74247 GCF_007565055.1 Rhinopithecus roxellana
TATATTTACCTATATCTATTATATCTATTATGTCTATATCTAATACCTATATCTCTATTATCAATTATGTCTTTATTTTAAACCCATACCTTATATCTATTATGTCTATATTTCATACCTATATCTATTATAACCATTTGTCTATACTTTGTACCTATATCTATTATTTATACCTATATCTATTATCATTATTATGTCTATATTTGATACCTATATCTATTATATCTATTATGTCTATATTTTATACTTTTCTATTATGTCTATATTTAATACCTATATCTATTATGTCATATTTTATACGTATATTTTATCTATTATGTCTATATTTTATACCTATATCTATTATATCCATTATGTCTATGTTTTATAACTATATCTATTAAATGTATTGTCTATATTTTATACCGATTTCTCTTAAATCTATTTTGTCTATATTTTATATCTATATCTATTATGTCTCTATTTTATACCTATATCTATTCTATATTATGTCTATATTTTATACCTATAGTAATTATATCTAATATGTCTATATTTTATACCTATATCTATTAGTCTATATCTTATATCTATATCTATTGTATCTGTCTATATTTTATACCTATATCTATTGTATCTATTATGTCTATATCTTTTTTTTTTTTAACAGGCTTAATTCACTTTATTTTTCTTGTATAAAAAGCCTATGTTGTAGCCACAGCTGGAGCCTGGGTCCGCTGCACGGGGACTCTGGTGTGGGTCTTGACAAGGTGGTCAGTGAATTCCTGATATGTAGACTTGGTAAAGACTGTCTCCTTCCACAGGTCAGGGGTCAGGTAGCTGTAGGTCTTAGAGATGGCATCAAAGGTGGCCTTGGCGAAGTTGCCCAGGGTGGCAGTGCAGCCCCGGGCTGAGGTGTAGCAGTCATCAATACCAGCCATCATGAGCAGCTTCTTGGGCACAGGCGCTGAGACGATGCCAGTGCCCCTGGGTGCAGGGAGGCGCACCAGCACAGAGCCACAGCGGCCTGTCACCTTGCAAGGGACGGTGTGGGGCTTGCCGATCTTGTTCCCCCAGTAGCCTCTGCGCACCGGGACAATGGAGAGTTTGGTCAGGATGATGGCCCCACGGATGGCGGTGGCCACCTCTTTGGAGCACTTAACACTCAGGCCGACGTGGCCATTGTAGTCCCCGATAGCAACAAACGCCTTGAACCTGGTGCGCTGACCAGCACGGGTCTGCTTCTGCAGCGGCATAATCTTCAAAACCTCATCTTTGAGAGAGGCCCCCAAGAAAAAGTCAATGATCTCAGATTCCTTAATGGGCAGAGAAGAGGTAGATCTCCTCCAGGGACTTGATCTTCATGTCCTTGACCAAGCGGCCCAGCTTGGTGACGGGCATCCACTCCTCATCCTCGGCCTTGCCTCCGCGAGCTCCGCGGCCTCGGCCCCGACCCCGTCCACGGACAAGACCCCGCCGGATGCCACTGCCGAAACCTCCGCGGAAGACACCGCGGTTCCCCATCCCAGGGCCACCAGGGCCTCCGGACCACCCCGCTGCACCGGCGTCATCCGCCATTTGGTGTTTTCTCGGAGAAGAAGAAGCATATGTCTATATCTTATAGACTATCTATTATATCTATTATGTCTATATTTCATACCTATACCTATTATATCTATTAGGTTTATATTTTATATCTATATCTATTATATCTATTATGTCTATGTTTTATAACTATATCTATTAAATCTATTATGTCTATATTTTATACCGATATCTATTATGTGTATATTTTATACCTATATCTGTTAAATCTATTATGTCTACATTTTATAACTCTATCTATAATATCTATTATGTCTATAATTTATACCTCTATCACTTATATCTATTATGTCTATATTTTATTCCTCTATATATCTACAATGTCTATATTTTTTACCTCTATCTATTATATCAATTTTGTCTATATTTTATTTCTCTATCTATTATACTATGATGTCTGTATTTTATACCTTATCTATTATATCTGTTCTGTCTCTATTGTATCCATTATGTCTATATTTTATACCTATATCTATTATATCCATTATATCTATATTTTATACCTGTTTCTATTATCTATATTTATACCTCTATCTATTTTATCTATTATATCTATATTTATACTTATATCTATTATACCTATTATATCTATATTTGATATCTATATCGATTATGTCTATATTTTATACCTATATCTAACGTATCTATTATGTCTATGTTTTGTGCCTATATCTATCATATCTATTATGTCTATATTTTATACCTGTATCTTATATCTATTATGTCTCTATTTTACACCTATATCTATGATATCTATTATGTCTATATTTATACCTCTATCTATTATATCTATTATGTCTATATTTTACAACTCTATCTATTATATCTATTATGTCTATATCTTATACCTCTATTTATTATGTCTATGTTTTGTACCTATATCTATCATATATTATGTGTATATTTTATACCTATATCTATTATCTATTATATCTATATTTCATACCCATATCTATTATATCTATTATGTCTATTTTATACCTATATCTTTATCTATTATGTATATATTTTATACTTACATGTATTATATCTATTATGTCTATTTTTTACCTATATCTATATATATTATGTCTATATTTTATACCTATTTCATTATGTCTATATTTTATTCCTATATCTATTAAGTCTATATTTTATACCTGTATCGATTATATTTATTATGTCGATATTTTATACCTATATCTATTATATCTCTTATGTCTATTTTTACCTGTATCTGTTATTTCTATATTATATTTTATACCTATATCTCTTATGACTATATCTTATACCTATATCGCTTATATCTATTATGTCTATATATTATACCTATATCTTATACCTCTGATGTCTATATTTTATACCGATATCTATTATATCTATTATGTCTATATTTTATACCTATATCTATTATGTCTATATTTTATACCAATGTCTATTATATCTATTATGTCTACTTTTTCTATCTTTATCTATTATATCTATTATGTCTGTATTTTTTCCTATATCTATTATATCTATTATGTCTGTATTTTATGCTTATATCTATTATATCCACTATATCCATATTTTATACCTATATCTATTATATCTATATTGAAACTTATATCCATTATATCTATATTTTTTACCTATATCTATATCTATTATGCCTATATTTTATACCTTTATCTATTATATCTTTATATCTATATTTTATACCTATATCTATATCTATTATATCTATATTTTATACTTATAACTGTTATATCTATTATATATATTTTATAATTATATCTATTAAATCTATATTTTATACCTATATCTATTTATCTCTTGTCTATACTTTATAACTGAATCTATTATATCTATTTTTTATACGTGCATCTATTATATCTATTATATCTATATTTTATACCTGTATCTACTATGTCTTTTATGTCTAAGTTTTTATAACTATATCTATTATATCTATTATGTCTATATTTTATACCTATATCGATTATATCTATTATGTCCATATTTTATACCTATATCTATTATGTCTATATTTTATACCTATATCAATTATACCTATTATGTCTATAATTTATACCTATCTATTATATCTATTATGTCTATTTCATACCTACATCCTTTATATCTATTATGTCTATATTTTATACCTATATCTATAACGTCTATGTTTTATACCTATATCTATTATATCTATTATGTCTATATTTTATACCTATATCTATTATATCTATTATGTCTGTATTTTATACCTATAATTATTATATCTATTATGTCTATATTTATCCCTCTATCTATTATATCTATTTCTATATTTTATAATTCCTATCATTATATCTATTATGTCTATATTTATACCTCTATTTATCTATCATGCCTCTATATTTTTTACTATTCTATTTATCTATTATGTCTATATTTATATACCTATATCTATATCTATTATGTCTGTATTTTATACCTATATATATTATATCTATTATGTCTGTATTGTATACCAATATCTCTTAAGTCTATATTTTAGTACCTATATATATTATATCTATTATGTCTATATTGGGGTACCTATATCTATTATGTCTATATGTTTATACCTATATCTGTTATGTCTATATTTATAACTATACTATTATGTCTATATTTAATACCTATATCTATTATATCTATTATGTCTATATTTTATACTTATATCTATTATGTCTATATTTTATACCTATATCTATTATATCTATTAAGTCTATATTTTTAACCTATATCTATTATACTATTATGCCTATATTTTACAACTATATCTATGATATTATTATATCTATATTTTATACCTATATCTATTATATCTATTATGTCTATATTTTATACCTATAACTATTATGTCTATATGTTATACCTTTATCAATTATGTGTATATTTTATACCTATATCTATTATGTCTATATTGTATACCTATATTATATATATCTATCACATTTGTATTTTATCATTATATCAATTATATCTATATCTATATGTATATCTATTATATCTATTATATGTATATTTTATACCTATATCTATTATATCTATATTTTATACCTTTATGTATTATATCTATTATGTCTATATTTTATACCTATATCTATTATACCTCTTATGTCTAGATATTATACCTGTATCTATTATATTTATTGTGTCTATACTTTATAACCTCTATTATGTCTATATTTTATATGTTTATCTATTATATCTATTATGTCTATATTTTATACCTATATCTATTATATCTATATGTTCTGCCTTTATGCCTATATCTATTATATCCACTATATCTATATGTTTATACCTATATCTATTATATCTATATTTGATACCTGTATCCATTATATCTATTTTACTCTAGTTTATACATAGATCTATCATATCTATTATGTCTATATTTTATGCCTATTCTATTATATCTATTATATCCCTATTTTATACTTATACCTATTATAACCATATTTTATACCTATATCCATTATATCTATATTTTTTCCTATATCAATTATAACTATTATATTTATATTTTATAATTATATCTATTATATCTATATTTTATACCTATATCAATTATATCTATTGTCTATGTTTTATACCTCTATCTGTTTATCTTTTTTTATACCTATAACTATATATCTATTATATCTTTATTGCATACCTATATCTATTATATCTATAAAATTACCTGTATCTATTATATCTATTGAGTCTATATTTTATACCTATATCTATTATATCTATTATGTCTCTATTTTATACCTATATCTATTATATCTATTATGTCTGCATATTATACCTATATCTATTATGTCTATATTTTATACCTATACCTATTATAACTATTATGTCTATATTTTATAACTATGTGTATGTCTATATTTTACACCTATATCTATATCTATTATGTCTATATTTTAAAAGTATATGTAATGTCTATATTTTATATCTATATCCATTATATATATTATGTCTATATTTTATATCTTCATCTATTATGTCTATATTTTACACCTATATCTATTATATCTGTTTTGTATATATTTTCCACGTATATCTATTATATCTTTATGTCTACATTTTATACCTATATCTATTATATCTATTATGTCCAAATATTATACCCATATCTACTATGTCTATTTTTATAACAATATCGATTATATCTATTATGTCTATATTGCATATCTTTATCTATTATATCTATTATGTCTATATTTTATACCTATATCTATTATAGCTAATATGCCTATATTTTATACCTATATCTATTATATCTATTATGTGTATTTTTTATACCTATATCTATTATATCTATTATGTCTGTATTTTATACCTATATCTCTTCTGTCTGTATTTTACACCTATATCTATTATATCTATTATGTCTGTATTTTATTCCTATATCTATTATATCTATTATGTCTGTATTTTATACCTATATCTATCTTATCTATTATGTCGATATTTTATACGTATGTCTATGATGTCTATATTTTATACCTATATCTATTATGTCTATATTTAATACCTATATCTTTTATATCTATTATGTCTATATATTGTACCTATGTCTATTATGTCTACATTTTTTACCTATATCTATTATATCTATTATGTCTATATTTTATACCTGTATCTATTATATCTATTTTTTATACGAACATCTATTTTATCTATTATATGTCTATTTTATACCTATTATATCTATAATGTCTGTATTTTTTACCTATATGTATTATGTCTATATATTATACCTGTATCTATTATATCTATTAGGGCTATGTTTTATACCTATATTTACTATATCTATTATGTCTATATTTTATACCTATATCTATTATGTCTATATTCTATACCTATATCTATTATATCTATTATGTCTTTGATTTAAAACTATACCTATTATGTCTGTGTTTTATACCTATATCTATTATATCTTTATTTCATACCTAAATCTATTATGTCTATTATGTCTATACTTTAAAACTGTATCGATTTTATCTATTATGTCTATAGTTAAACCTATATCTATTATATCTATTTTGTCTATATTTTATACCTACATTTATTATATCTATTATGTTTATATTGTATTCCTATATCTATTATGTCCATATTTTTTACCTATATGTATTATATCTATTATGTGTATATTTTATACCTATATCTATTATGTCTACTATGTGTATATTTTATACCTATATCTATTATATCTATTATGTCTATATGTGTACCTAAATATATATTGTGTGTATTTTATATCTCTATCTATTATATCTATTATGTCTATATTTTATACGTATATCTATTATACCTGTTATGTCTATATTTTAAATCTATATCTATTATATCTATTATGTCTATATTCTATCCGTATATCCATTATATCTGTTATGTCTATATTTTCTATCTATATCTATTATATCTATTACGTCTCTATTTTATTACCATATCTATTATATTTATTATGTCTACATTTAATAACTATATGGATTATATCTACTATGTTTATATTTTATATCTCCATCTATTATAACTATTATGTCTATATTTTAAACATATATCAATTTTATCTATTATGACTAATTTTATACCTATGAATTATGTATTTATTTTACACCTAAATCTATTATATCTATTATGTCTATATTTTATAACCATATCTATTATATCTATATTTTACACCTATATCTATTATATTTTATATCTATATCGATTATATCTATATTTTATACCTATATCCATCATATCTATTATTTCTATATTTTAAACTTCTATCTATTATATCTATTATGTCTATATTTTATAACTATATCTATTATATCTATTATGTCTATATTTTATACCTATATCTATTATAACTGTTATGTCTATATTTTATAGGTATATCTTTTATGTCTATATTTTATACCTATATCTGTTATGTCCATATTTTATACCTGTATCTATTATGTCTTTATTTTATACCTATATCTATTATATCTATTATGTCTATACTTTAAAACTGCAGCTATTATATCTATTATGTCTATATTTTATACCTATACCTACTATATCTATTATGTCTATATTTTATATCTATATCCATTATATCTCTTATGTCTAAATATTATACCTATGTCTATTATGTCTATATTTTATACCAATATCTATTATGTCTATATTTTATACCTATGTCTATTATATCTATTAGGTCTATATTGTATACCTCTATTATATCTATTATGTCTATATTTTATACCTATATATATTATGTCTCTATTTTATACCTATATCTATTATATCTATTATGTCCATATTTATACCTATATCTATTATGTCTCTATTTTATTCCTATATCTATTATATCTATTATGTCTATATATTGTACCTATGTCTATTATGTCTACATTTTCTACCTATATCTATTATATCTATTATGTCTATATTTTATACCTGTATCTAATATGTCTTTTATGTCTATATTGTAAACCTATGTCTATTATATCTATTATATCTATATTTTATAGCTATATCTATTATATCTATTGTCTATATTTTATAACTGTATCTATTATATCTATTTTTTATACGAACATCTATTTTATCTATTAAATGTCTATTTTATACCTATTATATCTATAATGTCTGTATTTTTTACCTATATGTATTATGTCTATATATTATACCTGTATCTATTATATCTATTAGGGCTATGTTTTATACCTATATCTACTATATCTATTATGTCTATATTTTATACCTATATCTATTATGTCTATATTCTATACCTATATGTATTATATCTATTATGGCTATATTGTATAACTATATCAATTATATCTGTTAGGTCTATATATTATACCTATATCTATTACAACTGTTATGTCTATCTTTTATAGGTATATCTATTATGTCTATATATTATGCCTATATCTATGATGTCTGCATTTTATAACTATATCTATTATGTCTTTATTTTATACCTATATCTATTATATATATTATATCTATAATTTTTACCTATGTCTTTTATTTCTGTATTTTATACCTATATCTATAATGTCTATAATTTATACCTATATCTATTATATCTATTATGTCTTTATTTTATACCTATATCTATTATATCTACTATGTGTATACTTTAAAACTGCATCTATTATATCTACTATGTCTATATTTTATACCTATATCTACTATATCTATTATGTCTATATTTTATACCTATATCTATTATATCTATTATGTCTAAATATTATACCTATATCTATTATGTCTATATTTTATACCAATATCTATTATGTCTATATTTTATACCTATATCTATTATATTTATTATGTCTATATTTTATTCCTATATCTATTATGTCTATATTTTATACCTATATGTGTTATATCTTTTATGTCTATATTTTATAAGTACATCTATTGTATCTATTATGTCTATATTTTATACCAATATCCATTATGTCTATATTTTATACCAATATCTATTATATCTATTATGTCTATATTTTATACCTATATCTATTATATCTATTATGTCTATATTTTATACCTATATCTTTTATATCTATTATGTCTATGTTTTATACCTATATCTATTAGGTCCATTTTTTTATACCTATGCCTATTATATCTATTAGGTCTATATTGTATACCTCTATTATATCTATTATGTCTATATTTTATACCTATATCTATTATGTCTCTATTTTATACCTTTATCTATTATATCTATTATGTCTATATTTTATACCTATATTTATTATGTCTGTATTTTATACCTATATCTATTATAAATATTATGTCTATATTTTATACCTCTATTATATCTATTATGTCTATATTTTATACCTATATTATATCTATAATGTCTACATTTTATACCTGTATCTATTGAGTCTATATTTTATAGGTATATCTATTATATCTGTTATATCTATAATTTATACCTATATCTATTTTATTTATATTTGATACCTATATCTATTATATCTATTATGTCTATATTTTATACCTGTATCTATTATATCAATTATGTCTATGTTTTATACCGTTATCTATTATAACTATTATATCTATATTTTATACCTATATTGATTATATGTATTATGTTTATATTTTATACCTATATCTATTATATCTAATATGTCTATATTTTATACCAATATATATCATATCAATTATGTGTATATTTTACACCTATATCTATTGTATCTATTATGTCTGTATTTCATACCTATACCTATTATATCTATTATGTCTATATTTCATACCTACATCTATTATATCTATCATGTCTCTATTTTTTTTTTTTTTTTTTTTTTTTTATTTTATTTTATTTTATTTTTTTATTATACTTTAAGTTCTAGGGTACATGTGCATAACGTGCAGGTTTGTTACATATGTATACTTATGCCATGTTGGTGTGCTGCACCCATCAACTCGTCAGCACCCATCAATTCATCTTTTATATCATGTATAACTCCCCAATGCAATCCCTCCCTCCTCCCCCCTCCCCCCTCCCCATGATAGACCCCAGTGTGTGATGTTCCCCTTCCTGAGTCCAAGTGATCTCATTGTTCAGTTCCCACCTATGAGTGAGAACATGCGGTGTTTGGTTTTCTCTTCTTGTGATAGTTTGCTAAGAATGATGGTTTCCAGCTGCATCCATGTCCCTACAAAGGACGCAAACTCATCCTTTTTTATGGCTGCATAGTATTCCATGGTGTATATGTGCCACATTTTCTTCATCCAGTCTGTCACAGATGGACATTTGGGTTGATTCCAAGTCTTTGCTATTGTGAATAGTGCCGCAATAAACATACGTGTACATGTGTCTTTGTAGTAGACTAATTTATAATCCTTTGGGTATATACCCAGTAGTGGGATGGCTGGGTCATATGGTACATCTAGTTCTAGATCCTTGAGGAATTGCCATACTGTTTTCCATAATGGTTGAACTAGTTTACAATCCCACCAACAGTGTAAAAGTGTTCCTATTTCTCCACATCCTCTCCAACACCTGTTGTTTCCTGACTTCTTAATGATTGCCATTCTAACTGGGGTGAGATGGTATCTTATTGTGGTTTTGATTTGCATTTCTCTGATGGCCAGTGATGATGAGCATTTTTTCATGTGTCTGTTGGCTGTATGAATATCTTCTTTTGAGAAATGTCTGTTCATATCCTTTCCCCACTTTTTGATGGGGTTGTTTGTTTTTTTCTCGTATATTTGTTTGAGTTCTTTGTAGATTCTGGAAATTAGCCCTTTGTCAGATGAGTAGGTTGCAAAAATTTTCTCCCATTCTGTAGGTTGCCTGTTCACTCTGATGGTAGTTTCTTTTGCTGTGCAAAAGCTCTTTAGTTTAATTAGATCCCATTTGTCAATTATGGCTTTTGCTGCCGTTGCTTTTGGTGTTTTAGACATGAAGTCCTTGCCCATGCCTATGTCCTGAATGGTACTACCTAGATTTTCTTCTAGGGTTTTTATGGTATTAGGTCTAACATTTAAGTCTCTAATCCATCTTGAATTAATCTTCGTATAAGGGGTAAGGAAAGGATCCAGTTTCAGCTTTCTACTTATGGCTAGCCAATTTTCCCAGCACCATTTATTAAATAGGGAATCCTTTCCCCATTTCTTGTTTCTCTCAGGTTTGTCAAAGATCAGATGGCTGTAGATGTGCGGTATTATTTCTGAGGACTCTGTTCTGTTCCATTGGTCTATATCTCTGTTTTGGTACCAGTACCATGCTGTTTTGGTTACTGTAGCCTTGTAGTATAGTTTGAAGTCAGGTAGCGTGACGCCTCCAGCTTTGTCCTTTTGACTTAGGATTGTCTTGGCAATGCGGGCTCTTTTTTGGTTCCATATGAACTTTAAAGCAGTTTTTTCCAATTCTGTGAAGAAAGTCATTGGTAGCTTGATGGGGATGGCATTGAATCTATAAATAACCTTGGGGAGTATGGCCATTTTCACGATATTGATTCTTCCTATCCATGAGCATGGTATGTTCTTCCATTTGTTTGTGTCCTCTTTGATTTCACTGAGCAGTGGTTTGTAGTTCTCCTTGAAGAGGTCCTTTACATCCCTTGTAAGCTGGATTCCTAGGTATTTTATTCTCTTTGAAGCAATTGTGAATGGAAGTTCATTCCTGATTTGTCTCTCTGCTTGTCTGTTGCTGGTGTATAAGAATGCTTGTGATTTTTGCACATTAATTTTGTATCCTGAGACTTTGCTGAAGTTGCTTATCAGCTTAAGGAGATTTTGGGCTGAGACGATGGGGTTTTCTAAATATACAATCATGTCATCTGCAAACAGGGACAATTTGACTTCTTCTTTTCCTAACTGGATACCCTTGATTTCTTTCTCTTGCCTGATTGCCCTAGCCAGAACTTCCAACACTATGTTGAATAGGAGTGGTGAGAGAGGGCATCCCTGTCTTGTGCCAGTTTTCAAAGGGAATTTTTCCAGTTTTTGCCCATTCAGTATGATATTAGCTGTGGGTTTGTCATAAATAGCTCTTATTATTTTGAGGTACGTTCCATCAATACCGAATTTATTGAGCGTTTTTAGCATGAAGGGCTGTTGAATTTTGTCAAAAGCCTTTTCTGCATCTATTGAGACAATCATGTGGTTCTTGTCTTTGGTTCTGTTTATATGCTGGATTACGTTTATTGATTTGCGAATGTTGAATCAGCCTTGCATCCCAGGGATGAAGCCCACTTGATCATGGTGGATAAGCTTTTTGATGTGCTGCTGAATCCGGTTTGCCAGTATTTTATTGAGGATTTTTGCATCAATGTTCATCAGGGATATTGGTCTAAAATTCTCTTTTTTTGTTGTGTCTCTGCCAGGCTTTGGTATCAGGATGATGTTGGCCTCATAAAATGAGTTAGGGAGGATTCCCTCTTTTTCTATTGATTGGAATAGTTTCAGAAGGAATGGTACCAGCTCCTCCTTGTACCTCTGGTAGAATTCAGCTGTGAATCCATCTGGTCCTGGACTTTTTTTGGTGGGTAGGCTATTAATTGTTGCCTCAATTTCAGAGCCTGCTATTGGTCTATTCAGGGATTCAACTTCTTCCTGGTTTAGCCTTGGGAGAGTGTAAGTGTCCAGGAAATTATCCATTTCTTCTAGATTTTCTAGTTGATTTGCGTAGAGGTGTTTATAGTATTCTCTGATGGTAGTTTGTATTTCTGTGGGGTCAGTGGTGATATCCCCTTTATCATTTTTTATTGCATCTATTTGATTCCTCTCTCTTTTTTTCTTTATTAGCCTTGCTAGCGGTCTGTCAATTTTGTTGATCTTTTCAAAAAACCAACTCCTGGATTCATTGATTTTTTGGAGGGTTTTTTGTGTCTCTATCTCCTTCATTTCTGCTCTGATCTTAGTTATTTCTTGCCTTCTGCTAGCTTTTGAATGTGTTTGCTCTTGCCTCTCTAGTTCTTCTAATTGTGATGTTAGAGTGTCAATTTTAGATCTTTCCTGCTTTCTCTTGTGGGCATTTAGTGCTATAAATTTCCCTCTACACACTGCTTTAAATGTGTCCCAGAGATTCTGGTATGTTGTATCTTTGTTCTCATTGGTATCAAAGAACATCTTTATTTCCGCTTTCATTTCGTTATGTACCCAATAGTCATTCAGGAGCAGGTTGTTCAGTTTCCATGTAGTTGAGCGGTTTTGATTGAGTTTCTTAGTCCTGAGTTCTAGTTTGATTGCACTGTGGTCTGAGAGACAGTTTGTTATAATTTCTGTTCTTTTACATTTGCTGAGGAGTGCTTTACTTCCAATTATGTGGTCAATTTTGGAATAAGTGCGATGTGGTGCTGAGAAGAATGTATATTCTGTTGATTTGGGGTGGAGAGTTCTATAGATGTCTATTAGGTCCGCTTCGTGCAGAGATGAGTTCAATTCCTGGATATCCTTGTTAACTTTCTGTCTCGTTGATCTGTCTAATGTTGACAGCGGAGTGTTGAAGTCCCCCATTATTATTGTATGGGAGTCTAAGTCTCTTTGTAAGTCTCTAAGGACTTGCTTTATGAATCTGGGTGCTCCTGTATTGGGTGCATATATATTTAGGAGAGTTAGCTCTTCCTGTTGAGTTGATCCCTTTACCATTATGTAATGGCCTTCTTTGTCTCTTTTGATCTTTGATGGTTTAAAGTCTGTTTTATCAGAGACTAGGATTGCAACCCCTGCTTTTTTTTGTTCTCCATTTGCTTGGTAGATCTTCCTCCATCCCTTTATTTTGAGCCTATGTATGTCTCTGCATGTGAGATGGGTCTCCTGAATACAGCAGACTGATGGGTCTTGACTCTTTATCCAGTTTGCCAGTCTGTGTCTTTTAATTGGAGCATTTAGTCCATTAACATTTAAGGTTAATATTGTTATGTGTGAACTTGATCCTGCCATTATGATATTAACTGGTTATTTTGCTCGTTAGTTGATGCAGTTTCTTCCTAGCCTCGATGGTCTTTACATTTTGCCAAGTTTTTGCGATGGCTGGTACCGGTTGTTCCTTTCCATGTTTAGGGCTTCCTTCAGGGTCTCTTGTAAGGCAGGCCTGGTGGTGACAAAATCTCTAAGCATTTGCTTATCTGTAAAGGATTTTATTTCTCCTTCACTTATGAAACTTAGTTTGGCTGGATATGAAATTCTGGGTTGAAAATTCTTTTCTTTAAGAACGTTGAATATTGGCCCCCACTCTCTTCTGGCTTGTAGAGTTTCTGCCGAGAGATCTGCTGTTAGTCTGATGGGCTTCCCTTTGTGGGTGACCCGACCTTTCTCTCTGGCTGCCCTTAAGATTTTTTCCTTCATTTCAACTTTGGTGAATCTGGCAATGATGTGTCTTGGAGTTGCTCTTCTGGAGGAGTATCTTTGTGGCGTTCTCTGTATTTCCTGAATTTGAATGTTGGCCTGCCCTACTAGGTTGGGGAAGTTCTCCTGGATGATATCCTGAAGAGTGTTTTCCAACTTGGTTCCATTTTCCCCCTCACTTTCAGGCACCCCAATCAGACGTAGATTTGGTCTTTTTACGTAATCCCATACTTCTTGCAGGCTTTGCTCATTTCTTTTTCTTCTTTTTTCTTTTGGTTTCTCTTCTCGCTTCATTTCATTCATTTGATCTTCAATCGCTGATACTCTTTCTTCCAGTTGATCGAGTCGGTTACTGAAGCTTGTGCATTTGTCACGTATTTCTCGTGTCATGGTTTTCATCTCTGTCATTTCGTTTATGATCTTCTCTGCATTAATGAGTCTAGCTGTCAATTCTTCCACTCTTTTTTCAAGATTTTTAGTTTCTTTGCGCTGGGTACGTAATTCCTCCTTTAGCTCTGATAAGTTTGATGGACTGAAGCCTTCTTCTCTCCTCTCGTCCAAGTCATTCTCTGACCAGCTTTGATCCGTTGCTGGTGATGGGCTGCGCTCCTTTGCAGGGGGAGATGCGCTCTTATTTTTTGAATTTCCAGCTTTTCTGCCCTGCTTCTTCCCCATCTTTGTGGTTTTATCTGTCTCTGGTCTTTGATGGTGGTGACGAACTGATGGGGTTTTGGTATAGGTGTCCTTCCTGTTTGATAGTTTTCCTTCTGACAGTCAGAAGGACTCTCTGTTGGTCTGTTGGAGATTGCTTGAGGTCCACTCCAGACCCTGTATGCCTGGGTATCAGCAGCAGAGGTTGCCGAAGATAGAATATTGCTGAACAGCGAGTGTACCTGTCTGATTCTTCCTTTGGAAGTGTCCTCTCAGGGGTGTACTCCACCCTGTGAGGTGTGGGGTGTCAGACTGCCCCTAGTGGGGGATTTCTCCCAGCTAGGCTACTCAGGGGTCAGGGACACACCTGAGCAGGCAGTCTGTCCGTTCTCAGATCTCAACCTCCGCGTTGGGAGATCCGCGGCTCTCCCCAAAGCTGTCAGACAGAGTTGTTCGCGTCTGCACCGGCTCCTGCTACTTCCCCTGTTGGTCTTCAGCTGTGCGCTGTCCCCAGAGGTGGAGACTACAGAGACAGGCAGGCTTCCTTGAGCTGCTGTGAGCTCCACCCAGTTCGAGCTTCCCAGAGGCGTTGTTTACCTACTTAAGCCTCAGCAATGGCGGGCGCCCCTCCCCCAGCCTCGCTGCTGCCTTGCGGATAGATCGCGGCAGACTGCTGTGTTAGCAGTGAGGGAGGCTTCGTGGGCGTGGGACCCTCCCGGCCAGGTGTGGGATATATTCTCCTGGAATGCCTGTATGCTTACAGCGCAGTATTGGGGTGGGAGTTACCCGATTTTCCAGGTGTTGTGTGTCTCAGTTCCCCTGGCTAGGAAAACGGATCCCCCTTCCCCCTTGCGCTTCCAGGTGAGGCGATGCCTCGCCCTGCTTCAGCTCTCGCTGGTCAGGCTGCAGCAGCTGACCAGCACCGATTGTCCGGCACTCCCTAGTGAGATGACCCCAGTACCTCAGTTGAAAATCCATGTCTCTATTTTATACCTATATCTATTGTGTCTCTATTTTATACCTATATCAATTATTTCTATATTTTATACCTATATCTATTATATCTATAATGTCTATATATTATACCTATATCTATAATATCTATTATGTCTGTATTTCATACATATATCTATTATATCTATTATGTCTATATTTTATACCTATATCTATTATGTCTATATTTTATACCTATATCTATTATATCTATTATGTCTATATTTTATACCTATATGTATTATATCTATTATATCTATATTTTATACCTATATCTATTATGTGTATATTTTATACCTATATCTATTATATCTATTATGTCTATATTTTATACGTATATCTATTATATCTATTATGTCTATATTTTACACCTATATCTATTATGTCTGTATTTTATACCAATATCTATTATATCTATGATGTCGATATTTTATAATCATTATCTATTATATCTATTATGTCTATATTTTATTCCTATATGTATTATATCTATTATGTCTATATTTTATAACTATATCTTTTATATCTCTTATGTCTGTATAATATACCTATAACTATTATGTCTATATTTTATACCAATATCTATTTTATCTCTTATGTCTATATTTTATATCTTTGTTTATTATATCTATTATGTCTATATTTATACATATATCTATTATGTCTATATTTTATACCTATATCTATTATATCCACTATATCTATATTTTATACCTATATCTATTATATGTATATTTGATACCCATGTCCACAATATCTATTATATCTATATTTTACACCTATATCTATTATATCTATTATGTCTATCTATTATATCTATTATATCTATGTTTTATACCTATACCTATTATATCTATATTTTATACCTATATCTATTATATCTATTATGTCTATATTTTATACCTATATCTATCATATCTATTATGTCTATATTTCATACCTATATCTATTATATCTATCATGTCTATATTTTCTACCTATATCTATTATATCGATTATGTCTATATTTCATACCTATATCTATTATATCCACTATATCTATATTTTATACCTATATCTATTATATGTATATTTGATACCAATATCCTTTAAATCTATTGTATCTATATTTTATACCTATATGTATTATATCTATTATGTCTATCTATTATATCTATTATATCTATATTTTATACCTATATCTGTAATAACCATATTTTATACCTGTATCTATTATATCTATGATGTCTATATTTTATAAGTGTCTATTATATCGATTATGTCTCTATTGTATACCTATATCTATTATATCTTTTATGTCTATATTTAATACCTATATCTATTATATCTATTATGTCTACATTTTATACCTGTATCTATTATATCTATTTTATCTATATTTTACACCCATATCTATTATAACTGTATTTTATACGTATATCTATTGTATTTCTATTTTATACCTATATCTATTATATGTATATTTTTTACGTATATCTGTTATGCCTATTATATCTATATTTTGTACCTATATGTATTACATCTATATTTTATACCTGTATCTATTATGTCTGTATTTTATACCTATATCTATTATGTCTATATGTTAAACCTATATCTATTTTATCTATGATGTCTATATTTTATAACTGTCTATTATATCTATCATTTGTATATTTCATACCTATATCTATTACACCCACTATATCTATATTTTATACCTTTATCTATTATATGTATATTTGATACCCATATCCATTATATCTATTGTATCTATGTTTTAAACCTATATCTATTATATCTGTTATGTCTATCTATTATATCTATAATATCTATATTTTATACCAATATCTATTATATCTATATTTTATACCTGTAAATATTATATCTATTATGTGTATATTTTATACCTATATCTATTACGTCTATATTTTATACCTATGTCTATTACATCTATTTTGTCTATATATTATGACTATATCTATAATATCTATTATGCCTGTATTTCATACCTGTATCTATCATATCTATTATGTCTATATTTTATACCTGTATCTATTATATCTATCTTTTATACCTATATCTATTATATCTATTATGGCTATATTTTATACCTACTTTTATTATGTCTTTTATGTCTATATTTTATAACTATATCTATTATATCTCTTATGTCTATATTTTATCCCTATATCTATTACATCTATTTTGTCTATATCTATTATACCTATTATGTCTATATTTTATCCCTATATCTATTACATCTATTTTGTCTATATCTATTATACCTATTATGTCTACATTTTATACCTCTGTCTATTATATCTATTATGTCTATATTGTATACCTCTGTTATATCTATTATATCTTTATTTTATACCTATATCTATTATGTCTATATTTTATAACTATATCTGTTTTATCTATTATGTCTATATTATATAACTATATGAATTATATCTATTATGTCTATATTTCATACCTCTATCTATTATATCTATTTTGTCTATATCTATTATATATATTATGCCTATATTTTATAACTGTATCTATTATATCTATTGTCTATATATTATACCTCTATCTATTATATCTTTTATGTCTATATTTTATAGCTTTATCTATAATATCTTTTAGGTCTATATTTTATACCTCTATGTATGACATCTGTTATGTCTATATTTCATACCTCTATCTCCTATATGTATTATGTCTATATTTTATTCCTCTATAATGATCTATTATATCTATTTTGTCTATATTTTATACCTCTATCTGTTATATCGATTATGTCCAAATTTTATACGTCTATCAATTATACCTATTATGTCTATATTTTATACCTATATCTATTATATCTATTATGTCTATAATTTATACCTCTATTATATCTATTATGTCTATATTTTATACCTCTATCCATTATATCTATTATATCAATTATGTCTATATTTTATACCTCTATTTATTATGTCTATTTTGTCTATATTTTATAACTATATATTATTTCTATTATGTCTGTATTTTAACCTATGTCTATTATGTCTTTATTTTATACCTATATTCATTATATCTTTTATGTCTATATTTCATACCTATATCTATTATGTCTATATTTTATACCTATATATATTATATCTACTATGTCTATATTTTATACCTCTATCTATTATGTCTATATTTTATACCTCTATCTATTATGTCTATATTTAATACTTATATGTATTATATCTACTATGTCTATATATTATACCTATATATATTCTATCTATTATGTCTATATTTTCTACCAATATCTATTAAATCTATTATGTCTGTATCTATTATATCTATTATGACTATCTGTTATACCTATATCCATTATATCTATGTAATAGATATAATATATTATATCTATATTTTTATATATAGATTTTTATATATAGATTTATATATAGATTTATGTATACATTTATATATATAGATTTATATATATATACATTTTTAGATATATATCTATATATCTATATTTTATATCATATCTATTATATCCATTTTCTCTACATTTTTCACCTCTATCTATTATATCTCTTATGTCTATATTTTATATCTCAATCTATTCTATCGATTATGTTTATATTTTATACCTATTACATCTATTATGTTTATATTTATACCTCTATCTGTTATATCTATTATGTCTATATTTTATTCCTCTACCTATTATATCTATATTTTATAACTATATCTATTATATGTATTATGCCTATATTTTATACCTATATCTATGATATCTGTCTATATCTATTATATCTATTATGTCTATATTTTATACGTATATATATCTATTATATCTGTATTTTATACTTCTCTTATATCTATTATGTCTATATTTTATATCTATTATATCTTTTATGTCTATAATTTATGCCTATTTCTATTATATCTATTATGTCTATATTTTATACCTATATCTATTATATTTATATGTTGTACCTGTATCTATTATATCTATTATGTCTATATTTTATGCCAATATCTATTATATCTATTATGTCTATATTTTATACCTACATCTATTACGTCTATATGTTATACCTATATGTATTATATCTATTATGTGTATATTTTATACCTCTATATATTATATCTACTGTGTCTATATTTTCTACGTATATCTATTATATCTATTATGTCTATATTTTATATCTATGTCTGTTATATCTACTATGTCTATATTTTATACCGATTCTTATTATATCTATTATGTCTACATTTTATACATCTATCTATTATATTTATTATGTCTATATTGTATACCTATATCTATTATGTCTATTATATGTATATTTTATACCTATGTATAGTATATCTATTCTATCTTTATTTTATACCTATGTCTATTATATCTATTATGTCCATATTTTATACCTTTATCATTATATTTATTATGTCTGTATTTTATAAATCTATCAATTATACCTATTACGTCTATATTTTAAACCTCTATTATATCTTTTATGTGTATATTTTATACCTATATCTATTATATTTTGTCCATTTTATATACCTGTATCTATTATATCTATTATAATTATATTTTATACCTATATCTATTATATCGATTATGTCCATATATTATACCTTAATCTATTATATCTATTTTTTCTATATTTTATACCTACATCTATTATATCCATTATATCTATATTTTATACCTATATCTATTATATCTATATTTTATACCTATATCTGTTATATCTATTATGTCTATATTTTATACCTATATCTATTATGTCTATATTTTATATCTATATCTAAGATATCTATTATGTCTATACTTTATACCTATATCTATTATGTCTATTATGTGTATATTTTATACCTATATCTATTATATTTATTATGTCTATATTTTATACCTATATCTATTATGTCTATTATGTCTGTATTTTATACCTATATCTATCAAATATATTATGACTCAATTTTACACCTATATATTATATTTATTATGTCTATATTTTATACCTACATCTATTATATCCATTATATCTATATTTTATACCTATATCTATTATATCTATATTTTATACCTATATCTTTTATATCTATTATGTCTATATTTTATACCTATATCTACTATATCTATTATGTCTATACTTTAAAACTATATCTATTATGTCTATTATGTCTATATTTTATACCTATATCTATTATATCTACGATGACTATATTTTATGAGTTTATCCATTAAATTTATTATGTATATATTTCATACCTATATCTATCTTATCTATTATGTCTATATTTTATACTTATATCTATTATATCTATTATGTCTATATTTCATATCTGTATCTATTATACCTCTTATGTCTACATTTTACACCTATATCTATTATATCTATTTTGTCTATATTTTATACCTATATCTATTAGGTCTATTATGTCTATATCTATTGTATCTATTATGTCTATATTTTATACCTATATCTATAATATCTATTATGTCTATATTTTATAACCATATCTATTATATCTATTATGTCTATATTTTATACCTATATCTATTATGTCTATATTTATACCTATATCTATTATAACTATTATGTCTATATTTAATAACTATATCTGTTATATCTATTGTGTCTATATTTTGTACCTATGTCTATTATGTCTAAATTTCATACCTATATCTATTATATCTATTATGTGTATATTTTATACCTATGTCTATTATATCCATTATGTCTACATTTTATACCTATAACTATTATATCTATTATACTTATATTTTATAATTATATCTATTATATCTATATTTTATACCTGTATCTATTATATCTATTTTTTTTATATTTTATATCTATATCTATTATATCCATATTTCATACATATTTCTATTGTACCTATTATGTCTATATTTCATACCTATATCTCTTATATCTATATTTTACACCTGTATCTATTATATCTATTTTGTCCATATTTTATACCTGTGTCTATTATATCTCTTCTATGTATATTTTTTACCTATATTTATTATATCTGTGTATATTTTGTACCTAAATCTATCGTAAATATTATGTTTACATTTTATAGCTATATCTATTATAGCTATTATGTCTGTATTTTATACCTATACCTATTATATCTATTATGTCTATATTTTATCCCTCTATCGATTATATCTATTAGGTTTATATTTTATAACTTTCAATTATATCTATTATGTCTATATTTTATACCTATATCTATTATATCTCTTATATCTATATTTTATACCTATATCTATTATAAACATATTTTATACCAATATACATTATATCTATGTTTTTTACCTATATCAATTTTAACTACTATATTTATATTTTTTATAATTATATCTATTATATCTATATTTTATACCTATATCTATTTTATCTGTTGTCTATATTTGATACCTGTATCTATTATATCTATTTTTTATACGTATATCTATTACATCTATTATATGCATATGTTATACTTATATCTATTATATCTATATTTTCTACCTGTTTCTATTATATCTATTGTGTCTATATTTTATACTTATATCTATGATATCTATTATGTGTACATTGTATACCTATATCAATTATATCTCTTATGTCTTTATTTTATACCTATATCTATTATATCTATTATGTCTATATTTTATACCTATATCTATTATGTCCATTATGTGTATATTTTATACCTATATCTATTATATCTGTAATGTCTATATTTTATACCTATATCTATTATATCTACTTTATCTATATTTCATACCTATATCTATTATATCTATTATGTCCATATTTTATAACAGTATCTATTTTATCTATTATGGGTATATTTTATAACTCTATCAATTATATCTATTATGTCTATATTTTATCCCTCTATTATATCTTTTATGTCTATGTTTTATACCTATATCTATTATATCTATTATGTCTATATTTTATACTTGTATCTATCATATCTATCATATCTATATTTTAAACCTTTATCTATTGTATCTATATTTTATGCCTATGTCTATAATATCTATTATATCTATGTTTTATACCTGTATTTATTGTATCTTTTATGTCTATATTTTATACCTATATCTATTATACCCAATATGTCTGTATGTTATACCTACATATATTATACGTATTATGTCTATATTTTATACGTATACCTATTACCTCTTTTATGTCTATATTTGATACCTATATCTCTTATATCTATTATGTCTACCTTTTATACCGATATCTATTATATCTATTATGTCTGTCTTTTATACCTATATAGTATATCTATTATTTCTATATTTTATACCTATATCTATTATATCTAATATGTCTATATTTTTTAACTATATCTATTATATCTATTATGTCTGTATTTTATACCTATATCTATTACATCTATTTTGTCTATATTTTATTTCTATATCTATTATATCTATATTTTATACCTATATCAATCACATCTATATTTTATACGTATCTATTATAACTATTATGTCTATATTTTATACCTATATTTATTATATGTATTTTTTATACCTATATCTATTATATCTATTATGTCTATATTTTATACCTATATCTATTATATCTATTAAGTCTATGTTTTATACCTATATCTATTATGTCTATTATGTATATATTTTATACCTATATCTATCTATATTATGGGTATATTTTTTACGTATATCCATAATATCTATCATGTCCATATTTTATACGTATGTCTATTATATCTATTATGTCTGTATTTTATACCTATATCTATTATGTCTATTATGTGTATATTTTATACCTAAATCTATTATATCTATTATGTTTATATTTTATACCTATATCTATTATGTCTGTATTTTATACCTATATCTATTATATCTATTATATCTATATTTTATACCAATATCTGTTATACCTCTGATGTCTATATTTCATACCTTATCTATTGTGTCTGTATTTTATACCTATATCTATTATATCTATTATGTGTATATTGTATACCTATATCTATGATATCTATTATGTCTGTATTGTATACCTACATCTATTATATCTATTATTTCTGTATTTGATACCTATACCTATTATGTCTGTATTTTATATCTATATGTATTATTTCTATTATATGCATACTTTATACCTATATCTATTATATCTATTATGTCTACATTTTATAACTATAACTATTATATCTCTTATGCCTATAGTTTATACCTATATCTATTATATCTATTATATGTATATTTTACAACTATACCTATTATAACTATATTTTATACCTATATCTATAGTATCTCTATTTTAAACATATATCTATTATATCTATTATATTTATTTTTTATTATTATACCTATTATATCTATGTTTTATTCCTGTATCTACTATACCTATCATATCTATATTTTCTACCTATGTCTAATATATCTATATTTTATACGTATATCTATTATATCTATATTTTGTACCTATATCTATTATATCTATATTTTATAACTGTGTCTATTATATCTATTATGTCTATATTTTATACCTATATCAATTATGTCTATATGATATACCTATATGTATTATATCTATATTTTATTCCTATATCTATTATATCTATTATGTCTATATTTTATACCTATATACAATATATCTATGATGTCTATATTGTATACGTATATCTATTATAACTATTATGTCTATATTTTGTACCTATAACTATTTTATCTATATTTTATATCTATTGTATCTTTTATATTTATATTTTGTAACAATATCTATCTATATTTTATACCTATATCTATTATAGCTATTATATCTATATTTCATACCTGTATTTATTATATCTATATTTTATACCTATATCTATTATATCTATTATATCCACATTTTACACGTATATATATTTTATCTATATTTTATACCTATATCTATTATATCTATTATGTCCATATTTTATACGTATATCTATTATATCCATTATGTCTATATCTTATACCTATATCGATTATATCTATTATGTCTACTTTTTATACCTATATCTATTATATCTATTATGTGTATACTTTATACCTGTGTCTATTATATCTATTATGTCTATATTTTATACCTATATCTATCATATCTCTTATGTCTACATTTTATACCTGTATTTATTTTATCTATTATGTCTATATTTTATACCTTTATCTATTATATCTATTAGGTCTATATTTTATACCTATATCTATTATATCTATTATGTCTATATTTTATATCTATATCGATTACATGTATTATGTCCATATTTTATACCTATATATATTATATCTATTATGTCTATTTTTTGTACCTATATCTATTATATCTTTATTTTGAACCTATATCTGTATCTATTGTGTCTATCTTTCATAGCGATATCTGTTATATCTATATTTTATACCTATATATATTATATCCATTATATCTATATTTTATAACTATATCTATATCTATTATATCTATATTTTATATCCATATCTATTATATATGTCATGTCCATATTTTATAACTATATCTATTATATCTATTATATCTATATTTTATACCTATATCTCTTATATCTATATTTTATATCTATATCTATTATACCTATTATATCTATATTTTTTACCTATATCTATTATATCTATTGTGTCTGTATTTTATACCTATATGTATTATATCTATTTATCTATATTTTATACCTATATCTATTATATCTACTATGCCTATATTTTATACCTATATCTATTATATCTATTATGTCTATATTTTATACCTATATCTATTATATCCACTATATCTATATTTTATAACTATATCTATTATATGTATATGTGATACCCATATCCATTATATCTGTTATATCTATATTTTATACCTATATCTATTATATCTATTATGTCTATCTATTACATCTATTACATCTATATTTTATACCTATATCTATTATATCCACTATATCTATATTTTATACCTATATCTATTATATCTATATTTTATACCCCTATCTATTATATCTTTTATGTCTATATTTTATACCGATATCTATTATATCTATTATGTGCATATTTTATACCTATGTCTATTACATCTATTATGTCTATATTTTATAACTTTATCTATAATATCTATTATTTCTGTATTTCATACCTATATCTATTATATCTATTATGTCTATATTTTATACCTGTGTCTATTATATCTATATTTTATACCGCTATCTATTATATGTATTATGTCTATGTTTCATACCTATATCTATTATATCTATTATGTCTATATTTCATACCTATATCTATAATATCTATTACGTCTAAATTTTATAACTATATCTATTATATCTATTATATCTCTATTTTATACCTATATCTATTATATCTGTTATGTGTATATTTTATACCTATATGTATTATATCTATTATGTCTATATTTTACACCTATATCTATTATATCTATTATGTCTAAATATGTTACCTATATTGATTATGTGTATATTTTATACCCATATCTATTACAACCATTATGTCTATATTTTATAACTATATATTATGTCTATATTTTACACGTATGTCAATGTTTTATGCATATATCTATTATATCCACTATATGTATATTTTATACCTATATCTATTATAGCTATGTTTGATACCTATATCCATTATATCTATTATATCTATGTTTTACACATATATCAATCATATCTATTATGTCTATATTTTATGCCAATATCTATTATATGTATTATATCTATATTTTATACTTATATCCATTATAACCATATTTTATACCTATATCCATTATATCTATATTTTTTACCTATAATATTATATATATTATATTCATATTTTATAATTATATCAATTATATCTATATTTTATACCTATATCTATTATATCTATTGTCTATATTTTATACCTATATCTATTATATCTATTATGTCTAAATATTATACATATATCTATTATGTCTATATTTTATACCTATATCTATTATGTCTATATATTATACGTATATCTATTATATCCATTATGTGTATACTTCATTACTGTACCTATTACATATATTATGTCTATATTTTATACCTATATCTATAATGTCTATATTTTATACGTGTGTCTATTATATCTATTATGTCTATATTTTACACCTGTATCTATTATATCTATTATGTCTACATTTTATACCTATATCTATTAAATCTATCAAGTCTATATTTTATACTTATATCTTTTATATCTATTATGTCTATATTTTATACCTATATCTATTATAACTATTATGTCTATATTTTATACGTATATCTATTTTATCTATTATATCTATATTTTATACCTATATCTATTATATCTATAATTTATAAATATATCTTTTATATCTATTATATCGATATTTTATACCTATATCTATTATATCTATATTTCGTATCCCTATCTATCTTTTATGTCTATATTTTATACCTATATCTATAATATCTATTATGTCTGTATTTCATACCTATACGTATTATATCTATTATGTCTATATTTTATACCTATATCTATTATATCTAATATGTCTATATTTCATACCTATATCTATTATAACTATGTCTATATTTTATAGGTATATCTATTATGTCTATATTTTATACCTTTATCTATTATGTCTGTATTTTATAACACTATCTATTATGTCTATATTTAATACCTATATCTATTATATCTATTATGTCTCTATTTTACACCTATGTCTGTTATAGCTATTATGTCTATATTTTATACCTATATTTATCATATGTATTATGTCTATATTTTATAACTATATATATCATATATATTATGTCTATGTTTTATACCTATATCTCTTATATCTCCAATGTCTATATTTTATTCTTATATCTATTATAACTATATTTTATACCTATATATATCTATATTTTATACCTATATCTATTATATCTATTATGTCTATATTTCACACCTATATCTATTATATCTACTATGTCTATATTTTATACCTATATTTATCATATGTATTATGTCTATATTTTATACCCATATATATCACATATATTATGTTTATGTTTTATACCTATATCTCTTATATCTCCAATGTCTATATTTTATACCTATATCTATTATAACTATATTTTATACCTATATATATCTATATTTTATACCTATATCTATTATATCTATTATGTCTATATTTTGTACGTATATTTATTATGTCTTTTTTATACTTATATCTGTTATATCTGTTATGTCTATATTTCATACCTACATGTATTATATCTTTTATTGCTATATTTTATACCTATATCTATTATACCTATTATGTCTATATTTTATACCTATATCTATTTTATCTATTCGGTGTATATATTATACCTATATCTATTATATCTATTATCTCTATATTTTATAACTATATCTATTATATCTATTATATCTATATTTTATACCTATATCTAATATAACTATGTTTTATACCTATATATATTATATCTCTATTTTATACCTATATCTATTATATCTATTATATTTATATTTTATAATTTTATCTATTATATCTATATTTTAAACCTCTATCTATTATATCTATTATATCTATATTTATGACTATATCAATTATATCGATCTTTCATATGTATATCTATTATAACTATTATATCTATATTATACCTATATCTATTATATCTATAATTTATACCTTTATCTATTATATCTATTATGTCTATATATTACCTATATTTCTTATATCTATTATATTAATATTTTATAATTATATCTATTATATCTATTTTTTATACCTGTATCTATTATAACTATTATATCTATATTTTATATCAATATCTATTATATCTATATTTTATACTTATGCCTATTATATCTATTATGTCTATATTTTATACCTATGTCTATTATATCTACAATGTCTATATTTTATACCTATACTTATTATATCTTTTATGTCTACATTTTATACATTTATCTATTGTATCTATTATGTCTATATTTTATACCTATATCTATTAGGTCTCTTATGTGTATATTTTATACCTGTATCTATTATAATCCATATTTTATAACTATGTCTATTATGTCTGTATTTTTTACCTATCTCTATTATATCTATTATTTGTATATTTTACACCTATATCTATTATATCTATTACGTCTGTATTTTATACCTATACCTATTATGTCTAGATTTTATACCTATATCTATTGTAACTATTAGGACTATATTTTATACTTATATCTATTATATCTATTATGTGTATATTTTATACCTATATCTATTATATCTATTATGTCTATATATTATACCGATATCTATTATGTCTATTTTTTATACCTGTATCTATTATATCTGTTATATCTATATTGTATACCTATATCTATTATGTCTATTATGACTATATTTTATACCTATATCTATTATATCAATTGTATCCATATTTTATACCTATACTATTATATCCATATTTTCTACCTATATCTATTATATCTATTACATTTATATTTTATAACTATATATAGTATATCTATATTTAATACCAATCTCAATTATAACTAATACATCTATATTTTATACCTATTATATCTGTATTTTATACGTATATCCATTATATCTATTATATCTATATTTTATACCTGTATTTATTATGTCTATTATGTCTATATTTTATACCTATATCTATTATATCTATTATGTCTCTATTTTATACCTATATGTGTTATATCCATTATCTATATTTTATACCTATACCTATTATGTCTATTATGTCTATATGTGATACCTATGCCTATTATATCTATGTTTTATGCCTATATCTCTTATATCAATATTTCATTCCAACATCTATTATATATATTATGTCTATATTTTATACCTATATTTATTATATCTATTATGTCTATATTTTATACCTATATCTATTATGTCTCATATGTCAATATTTTATACCTATCTCTATTGTATCTATTATGTCTATATTTTATACCTATATCTATTATATCTATTATGTCTCTATTTTATACCTATATGTATTATATCTATTATCTATATTTTATACCTATATCTATTATGTCTATTATGTCTATATGTTATACCTATGCCTATTATATCTATGTTTTATGCCTATATCTATTATATCTATATTTTATACCTACATCTATTATATCTATGATGTCTGTATTTTATACCTATATTTATTATATCTATTATGTCTATATTTTATACCTATATCTATTATGTCTCTTATGTCAATGTTTTATACCTATATCTATTGTATCTATTATGTCTATATTTTATACCTATATCTATTATATCTATTATGTCTATATTTTATACCTATATTTATTTTATCTATTATGTCTATATTTTATAGCTCTATCTATTATATATTTTAAGTGTATATTTTATACCTCTATCTATTACAGCAATTATGTCTAAGTTTTATACCTATATCAATTATACCTATTATTATCTATAATACATTTATGGAAATATTATATCTATTTTGACTATATTGTATACCTACATCTATTTTATCTATTATGTCTATATTTTATACCTATATCTATTATATCTATTATGTCTATATTTTATACCTATATCTATTTTATCTATTATGACTATATTTTATACCTATATCTACTATATCTATTATGTCTATATTTTATACCTATATATATTATAACTGTTATGTCTATATTTTATGGGTATATCTATTATGTCTATATTTTATACCTATATTTATTATTTCTGTATTTTACACCTATATCAATTATGTCTTTATTTTATACATATATCTAGTATATCTATTATGTCTATACTTTATAACTGTATCTATTATATCTATTATGTGTATATTTCATACCTATATCTATAATGTCTATATTTTATACCTATATCTATTATATCTATTATGTCTACATTTTATACCCATATCTATTATATCTATTAAGTCTATATTTTATACATATATATGTGATATCTATTATGTCTATATTTTATATCTGTATCTATTATAACTATTATGTCTATATTTTATAACTCTATCTATTATATCTATTATGTATATATTTTATACCTATACTTTTATGTCCATATTTTATACCTCTATGTATTCTATTATATCTATATTTTATATCTATGTCCATTACGTCCATATTTTTTACCTATATCTATTATATCGTTGATCTCTATATTTTATACCTATATGTATTATATCCTTTATATCTATATTTTTTCCCTATATCTATTATACCTATTATGTCTACACTTTATACCTATGTCTATTATAACACTTATGTGCATATTTTATAGCTATATCTATTATATCTATTATGTTTGTATTCTTTACCTATATCTATTCTGTCTATATTTTATACCTATATATATTATATCTATTATGTCTATATTTGATACGTATCTCTATAATATATATGTCTATATTTTATACCTATATCTGTTATACCTATTATGTCTATATTTTCTACCTATATCTATTATATCTTTTATGTCTACATTTTATACCTATATCTATTATATCTATGATGTCTATATTTTATACGTATATCTATCATATCTATCTTGTCTATATTTTATACCTATATCTATTATATCTCTTATGTCTATATTTTATACCTATATTTAATATATCTATTATGTCTATATTTTTTACCTTTATCTATTATATCTATAATGTCTATATTTTATACCTCTATCTATTACAGCAATTATGTCTAAGTTTTATACTTATATCAATTATACCTATTATTATCTATAATACATTTATGGAAATATTATATCTATTTTGACTATATTGTATACCTACATCTATTATATCTATTATGTCTATATTTTATACCTATATCTATTATATCTATTATGTCTATAATTTTTACCTATATCTTTATATCTATTATGTCTATATTTCATACCTACATCTATTATATCTATTATGTCTATATTTTATACCTATATCTATTACGTCTATATTTTATACCTATATCTATTATATCTATTATGTCTATATTTTTTACCTATATCTATTACGTCTATATTTTATACCTATATCCATTATATCTATTATGTCTATATTTTATACCTATATTTATTATATCTATTATGTCTGTATTTTATAACCATATCTATAATATCTATTATGTCTGTATTTTCTCCCTCTAGCTATTATATCTATTATGTCTATATTTTATAACTCTATCCATTATATCTATTACGCCTATGTTTTAAACCTATATCTATTATGTCTATTTAACACCTATATCTATTATATGTATTATGTCTATATTTTATACCTATATCTATTATGTCTATTCTTAATACCTATATTTATTTTATCTATTATGTCTATATTTTATCCCTCTATCTATTATGTCTATATTTTATAACTCTATCAATTATATCTATTATGTCTATATTTTATACCTCTATCAATTATGTCTATTATGCCTATATTTTATACCTATATCTATTATATCTATTTTGTCTATATTTTATACCTATATCTACTATGTGTATTATGCCTATATTTTATTCCTATATATATTATATCTATTATGTCTATATTTTATAAGTATATCTATTAAAGCTATTATGTCTATATTTTAAATCTATATCTCTTTTATCTATTACGTGTATATTTTATACCTATATATATTATATCTATTATGTCTATATTTTATACCTATATCTATCATATATATTATGTCTATATTTTATACCTATATCTATTATAACTATTATGTATGCATTTCATACCTATATCTATTATATCTATTTAGTCTACATTTTATACTTATATATATTATATCTATTATGTCTGTATTTTATAAGTATATCTATTATAGCTATTATGTCTATATTTTAAAACTATATCTCTTTTATCTATTATGTATATATTTTCTACCTATATCTATTATGTCTATATTTTATACCTCTATCTATTCTATCTATTAAAACTATATTTTATATCTATATCAATTATGTCTGTATTTAATACCTATATATATTATATCTATTATGTCCATATTTAATACCTATATCTATTATATCCATTATGACTATATTTTATCCCTATATCTATTATATCTACTGTGTCTATATTTTACACCTATATCTATTATATCTATTACGTCAATATTTTATACCCATCTCTATTATATCTATTATGTTTATATTTTCTACCTATATCTATTATATCTATGTCTATATTTTATACCCATATCTATTTTGTCTATATTTTATACCTATATCAATTATGTCTATATTTTATACCGATATCTATTATATCCATTATGTCTATATTTTATACCTATATCTATTATATCTACTATGTCTATATTTTACACCTATACCTATTAGATCTATTACGTCTATATTTTATACCCGTCTCTATTATATCTATTATGTTTATATTTTATACCTATATCTATTTTATCTGTGTCTATATTTTATACCTATATCTCTTATGTCTATATTTTATACCTATATCTATTTTATCTATTATGTCTGTATTTTATACCTATGTCTGTTACATCTATTTCGTCTATGTTTTGTAACTATATCTATTAAATCTATTGTGTCTATATTTTACATCTATATCTATTAAGTCTATATTTTATACCTATAACAATTATATCTATTTTGTCTATGTTTTATAACTATATCTATTATATCTATATTTTATACCTATATCTATTATATCTATTATGTTTATATTTTATACCTATATCTATTATATCTATTATGTCTCTATTTTATACCTATATCTATTATATCAATTGTGTCTGTATTTTATACCTATATCTATCTATATTTTATACCTATATCTTTTGTATCCATTATGTCTATATTTTATACCTATTTCTATTATGTCAATATTTTATACCTGTGTCTATTTTATATTTTATGTCTCTATTTTATACCTAAATCTATTATATCTATTATGTCTATATTTTATACCTATATCTATTATATCTATCATGTCTTCATTTTAAACCTATACTTATTATATCTATTATGTTTATATTTCATACGTATATCTACTATAAGCATTATGTCTATATTTTGTACCTATATCTATTATGTCTATATTTTATACCTATATCTATTATAATTATTATGTCTATATTTTATACCTATATCTATTATATGTATTATATCTATATTTTATAGCTATTTCTATTATATCTATTATGTCTATATTTAATACCTATATCTATTATATCTATATTTTATACCTATATCTATTATATTTATTATGTCTCTATTTTATACCTATATTATGTGTATATTTTATACCTTTATCTATTATATGTATTATGTCTATATTTTATACCTATATCTATTATATATATTATGTCTATATTTTATACTTATAATTATTATATCTAATATGTCTATATTTTATACCTATATTTATTATGTCTATATTTTATATCTGTATCTACTATATCTATTTTGTCTATATTTTATACCTATATCTATTGTATCTACTTTGTCTATATCTTATACATATATCTATTATAACTATTATGTCTATATTTCATACCTATACCTATTATATCTATTATTTCTATATTCCATATCTATTATATCTATTATGTCTATATCTTATACGTATATGTCTTATATGTATTACGTCTATATTTAATACCTATATCTGTTATGTCCATATTTTATACCTATATCTCTTATATCTATTATGTCTATATTTTATATCTATATCTATTATATCTATTATGTCTATATATTATACCAATACCTATTATATCTACTATGTCTGTATTTTATACCTGTATCTATTATATTTATTATATCCATGTTTTATACCTATGTCTATTAAAGGTATTATGTCTATATTTTATACCTATATCTATTATATCTATTATGTCTATATCTTATACCTATATCTATCATATCTATTATGTCTTTATTTTAAACCTATACCTATTATATGTATTATGTATATATTTCATACCTATATCTATTATAACCATTATGTCTGTACTTTGTACCTATATCTATTATGTCTATATTTTATACCTATATCTAGTACTATTATTATGTGTATATTTGATACCTATATCTCTTATAACTATTATGTCTATATTTTATACCTATTTCTATTATATCTATTATGTCTATATTTTATACCTGTATCTATTATGTCTATATTTTATACCTATATCTATTATATCTATTATGTGTATATTTTATACCTATATCTATTACATCTCTTATGTCTATATTTTATACCTATATTTATTATATCTATTATGTGTATATTTTTTAACATTATCTATTATATCTATTATGTCTATATTTTATACCTATATCTGTTATATCTATTATGTCTATATTTTTTACCTATATCTATTATATCCATTATGTCTATATTTTATAGCTGTATCTATTACATCTAGTATGTCTACGTTTTACACTTATATCTATTATATCTATTACGTCTATATTTTATACCCATCTCTGTGATATCTATTATGTTTATATTTTATACCAATATCTATTATATCTATATCTATATTTTATACCTATATCTATTTTGTCTATATTTTATACCTATATCTATTATGTGTATATTTTATACCTATGTCTGTTATATCTATTTTGTTTATATTTTATACCTATATCTATTAATTCTATTATGTCTATATTTTACATCTATATCTATTATTTTGCGTATATTTTATACCTATAACTATTATATATATTTTGTGTATATTTTATTCATGTATCTATTATATCTCTTATGTCTATATTTTATTCCGATAATTATTATATCTAATATGTCTATATTTTATACCTATATCGGTTATACGTATTATGTCTATAATTTATCCCTCTATCTATTATATCTATTATGTCAGTATTTTATACCTATATCCATTATGTCTATTATGTCTATATTTTATACCTATATCTATTATATCTATTATGTGTATATTTTATACCTATATCTATTATTTCTATTATGTCTATATTTTTTACGTGTATCTATTACGTGTATATTTTATACCTATATCTATTATAGCTACTATGTCTATATTTTATACGTATATGTATTATATCTATTATGTCTATATTTTATACCTATATCTATTATATCTATTATGTCTGTATTTTACACCTATATCTATTATATCTATTACGTCGATATTTTATACCCATCTCTATTATATCTATTATGTTTATATTTTATACCTCTATTCATTATATCTGTTATATCTATTACGTCTATATTTTATACCTGTATCTATTATGTCTATATTTTATACATATATCTCTTATATCTATTATGGCTCTATTTTATACCTATATCTATTATATCTATACTTTATACCTCGATCTAATATATTTATATTTTATACCTATATCTATTATATCTATTATGTGTATATTTTATAACTCTATCTATTATATCTATTATGTCTATTTCTTATACCTATATCTATTATATCTATAATGTCTATAATTCATACGTCTAGTTCATCTATTTTGTCTATATTTTGTAACTCTATCTATGATATCTATTATGCATATATTTTATACCTATATGTATTATATCTATTATGTCTATATTTTATACCGATATCTATCATAACTGTTATGTCTATATTTTATACCTATATCTATTATGTCTATATTTTTTACCTATATCAATTATTTCTATTATGTCTATCTTTTATAGCTATATCCATTATAGCTATTATGTCTATATATTATACAAATATATATTATATCTATATTTTAAACCTATATCTATTGTATCTATTATGTCTATGTTTTATACCTATGTGTATTATATCTAATATATCTCCATTTTATACCTATATCTATTATATCTATTATGTCTATATCTACAATATATATTATGTTAATATTTTATAAGTATATCTATTATATCTATTGTCTATATTTTATACCTATATTTATTATACCTATTATGTCTATATTTTATACCTCTACTATCAATTATGTCTATATTTTATACCTATATCTATTACATCTATTACGTATATGTTTTATACCTCTATTATATCTATTAGGTCTATATTTTATACCTCTATCCATTATATCTGTTATATCTATATTTTATACCTATATGTATTAAATCTATTATGTCTGTATTTTATACCTGTATCTATTATATCTATTAGGTCTATATTTTATACATGTATTTATTATATCTCTTACGTCTAGATTTTACACCTCTATTATATCTATTATGTCTACATTTTCTACCTCTATCCATTATATCTATTATATCTATTATGTCTATGTTTTATACCTCTATTTTATCTATTATATCTATATTTTGTACTTCTATCTATTATATCTATTATGTCTATATTTTATACCTATATCTATTATATCAATTATATCTATAATTTATGCCTCTAATATGTCTATTATGTCTATATTTTATACCTCTATCTATGATATCTATTGTCTATATTTTATAACTCAATCAATTATATCTGTCTATATTTTATACCTGTATCTATTATATCTATTATGTCTATATCTATTATACTTATTATGTGTATATTTTTTACCTTTATCTATTATATCTTTTATGTCTATATTTCTACCTGTATCTATTATATCTATTATGTCTCTATTTTATACCTATATCTATTATATCCATTATGTGTAAGTTTTATACCTGTATCTATTATATCTATTATGTCTATATTTTATACGTATATCTATTATACCTTTTATGTCTATATTTTAAACCTATATCTCTTATATCTCTTACGTCTATATTTTATAGTTATATCAATTATGTCTCTGTTTTATACCTCTATTATATCTATTATTGTCTATATTTTATACCTCTATTATATCTATTATGTCTATATTTTATACCTCTATCAATTATATCTATTATGTATATATTTTATACCTCTATCTATTATATATTGTGTCTATATTTTATGCCTCTCTATTATATCTGTTATATCTATATTTTATACCTATATCTATTATATCTTTTATGTGTATATTTTATACCTATATCTATTATACCAATTATGTCTATATTTTATACCTATATATATTATGTCTATATTTTATACCTATATCTATTATATCTATTATGTCTATCTTTTATACGTATATCTATTATGTCTATATGCTATACCTATATCTATTTTATCTTCTATGTCTATATTTTATACTTATATCTATTATATCTATTTTATGTATATTTTATACCTAAAACTATTATATATATTTTATCTATATTTTATACCTATATCTATTATATCTATTATGTCTCTATTTTATACCTATATCTATTTGATCGAAAATGTCTATATTTTATACCTATATCTATTATATCTTTTTTATGTATATTTCATACCTATAACTATTATATCTATTTTTTCTATATTTTATACCTATATCTATTATATCTATATTTTATACCTATATGTATTATATCTATAATGTTTACTTTTTATAACTATATCAATTATATCTATATTTTATACCTATATCTATATGTATATTTATACCTATCTATTATATCTATATATACCTGGACATATTATATTTATTATATCTATATTTATACCTATATTTATTATATCTATATTTAATACCTATATCTATTATATCTATTATGTCTATATTTTATACCTATATCTGTTATATCTAATATGTCAATATTTTATACCTCTATTATATCTATTATATCTATATTTTATGCCTATATCTATTATGTCTATATTTTATACCTCGATATATTATGTCTATTTTGTCTACACTTTATAACTGTATCTATTATATCTATTATATCTATATTTAATATCGATATCTAATATATCTATTATGTCTGTATTTTATACCTCTATCTATTATAACTATTATGTCTATTTTTTATACCTATATCCATTATATCTTTTATATCTATGGTTTAAACCTTTATTATATATATTATGTCTATGTTTCATAACTCTGTCTCTTATATCTATTATGTCTATATTTTATACCTATAACTATCTTACCTATTATGTGTATATTTAATATCTATATCTATTTTATCTATTATGTCTATATTTTATACCTAAATCTGTTTTATCTAGTATGTCTATATTTTATACCTATATCTGTTATGTCTATTTTATGTATATTTTATACCTACAACTATTATATCTATTTTATCTAAATTTTATACCTATATCTATTTTATCTTTATTTTACAACAATATCTATTATATCTATAATATTTATATTTTTTAACTATATCTATTTTATGTATATTTTATACCTATATCTATTATATGTATATTTTATACCTTTATCTAGTATGTCTACATTTTATACTTTTACATATTATATCTATTATATCTATATTTTATACCTGTATCTATTATGTCTATATTTTATACCTCTATCTATTATGACTATTTTGTCTATATTTTACAACTATATCTATTATATCTATTATGTCTGTAATTTATACCTATATGCATAACGTCTATATTTTATACCTATATTTTTTATAACTATTCTGTCTATATTTTATACATTTATCTATTATGTCTATATTTCATACCTATATCTATTATATCTATTATGTCTATATTTTATACCTGTATCTATTATATCTATTATATCTATATTTTATACCTATATCTATTATGTCTATATTTTATACCTCTATTTATTACATCTATTATGTCTATATTTTATACCTCTATCTATTATGTCTATTACGTCTATAATTTATTCCTCTCTTATATCTATTATGTCTATATATTATACCTCTATTATATCTAATATGTCTATATTTTACACCTATATCTATTATATCTATAATGTCTATATTTTATACCTATAACTATTATATCTATTATGTGTATATTTTATACCTGTATCTATTATATCTATTATGTCAATATTTTATACCTATATCTATTATGTCTAAATTTCATGCCAATATCTATTATATCTATTATGTCTATATTTTATACCTATATCTATTATATGTATTATGTCTATATCTATAGTATCTATTATGTCTATATTTTATACCTATATCTATTATATATATTATATCTATATTTTATACCTATATCTATTATATCTCTTAGGTCTATATTTTATACCTATATCTATTATATCTATTATGTCTACATGTTATGCCTATATCTATTATATCCACTATATCTATATTTTTCACCTATATCTATTATATCTATTATGTCTATATTTTTTACCAATATCTATTATGTCTATTATATCTATATTGTGTAACTATATCTTTTATATCTATTATGTCTGTATTTTATAACTCTATCTATTATATCTATTATGTCTATATTTTATACCTCTATTATATCTATCTATTTTTTATAACTATATCTTTTAGAACTATATTTTATACCTATATTTCTTATATCTATATTTTATACCCATATCTATTATATCTATTAGATTTATATTTTATAATTATATCTGTTATATCTATGTTTTATTCCTATATCTATTATATCTATATTTTATGACTATATCAAATATATCTATATTTTATACGTATATCTATTATATCTACTTTATGTATATTTTTTACCTATATCTATATCTATATTTTATAACTTTATCTATTATATGTATTATATCTATATTTTATACCTATATCTATTATATCTGTATTTCATACCTTTATCTATTATATCTATGATGTCTCTATTTTACTCCTATATCTATTATGTCTATATTTTGTACCTATATCTATTACATCTATTATGTCTATATTTTATACCTATATGTATTATATCTATTATGTCTGTATTTTATACCTATATCTATTACACCTATTATGTCTATAATTTTTATATATATATATTATATCTATGATGTCTATATATTATACCTACAACTATTATATCAATTATGTCTATATTGTATACCTATATCTGCTATATCTATTATGTCTGTATTTTATACCAATATCTCTTATATCTCTTATGTCTATATCTATTGTATCTATCATGTCTATATTTTAAACCTGTATCTATTATATCTATGTCTGTATTTTATACCTATATCTATTATATCTATTATGTCTATATTTTATACCTATGTCTATTATATCTATTATGTCTATATTTTGTACCTATATTTATTATGTCTATAATATCTAAATTGTATAAATTTATCTATTATATTTATTATGTCAATATTTTGTAACTATATCTACTATATCTATTACGTCTGTATTTTATAACTCTATCTATGATATCTATTTTATCTATTTTTTACACTTTTATCTTTTTTAACTATTTTATACCTTTATTTCTTATATCTATATTTAATACCTATATCTATTATATCTATTAGATTTATATTTTATAATGTTATGTATTTTATCTATATTTTATTCCTTTATTATATCTACATTTTATGACTATATCAAATATATCTATATGTTATACGTATATCTATTATATCTATTATATCTACATTTTATACCTTCATCTATTACGTCTATATTTTATACCTAAATCTAATATATCTATTTTGTCTATATTTTATACCTATATCTATTATGTCTATATTTTATACCTATATCTATTATGTCTATATTTAATACCTATATCTATTATATATCATGTCTATATTTTATACCTATATCTATTATGTCTATATTTTATACCTGTATCTATTATATCTATTATGTCTATATTTTATACCTATATCTTTTATATCTAGGACGGCTATATTTTATAACTATATCTATTATATCTATTATATCTATATTTTATACCTATATCTGTTATGTCTATTATGTCTATATTTTATACCTATATCTATTATGTCTATATTTAGTACCTATATCTATTATATCTATTATGTCTATATTTTATTCCTATATCTATTATATCTATTATGTCTATATTTTGTAACTATATCTATTATATCTTATGTCTATATTTAATACCTCTATTATATCTATTAAAACTATATTTTAGACCTATATCTATTATGTCTACATTTTGTACCTATATTTCTAATATCTATATTTAATACCTATATCATATCTATTAGATTTATATTTTATAATTATATCTATTATATCTATATTTTATACCTATATCTATTATTTCTATTATATCTATATTTTATGACTATATCAATTATATCTATATTTTATACGTATATCCATTACATGTATTATATCTATATTTTATACCTATATCTATTATATCTATATTTTATACATATGTCTATTATATCTATTATGTCTGTATTTCATACCTATACCTTTTATGTCTATGTTTTATACCTATATCTATTATGTCTATATTTTATGCCTATATCTATTATATCTATTATGTCTATTCTTTATTCTTATATCTATTATGTCTATATTTTTAATCTGTATCGATCATATGTATTATGTCTGTATTTTATACCTATATCTATTATGTCTTTATTTTATACCTATATCTATTATATCTATTATGTCTATACTTTATAACTGTATCTATTATATCTATTATGTCTATATTTTACATCTATATCTATTATGTCTATATTTTATACCTATATCTATTATGTCTATGATGTCTATAATTTAAAACTGTCTATTATATCTATGATGTTTATATTGTATACCTATGTCTATTATATCTATTATGTCTATATTTAATACCTATATCTATTATATCTATTATATCGATATTTTATACCTATATTATAACTATATTTTATACCTATATTTATTTTATCTCAATTTTATACCTTTATCTATTATATCTATTATTTTTATTTTTTATAATATATATATTATATCTATATTTGATTCCTGTGTCTATTATATCTATTATATCTATATGTTATATCTATATCTATTATATCTATATTTTATACGTATATCTATTATATCTATTATACATATATTTCATACCTATATCTATTATATCTATATTTTATACCTATATCTATTATATCCTTTATGTCTATATTTTATACCTATATCAATGATATCTATATTTTATACTGATATGTATTATATCTATATTTTATTCCTATATCTATTATATCTATTATGTCTATATTTTATACCTATATATATTATATCTATTATGTCTATATTATACACATATATCTGTTATACCTATTATGTCTATATTTTATACCTATAACTATTTTATCTATATTTTATACCGATATCTATTTTATCTGTTATATTTATATTTTATAACTCTATTATATCTATATTTCATACCTATATTATATCCATTATGTCTATATTTTATACCTATATCTATTATATCTATTATGTCTATATTTTATAACTATATCTATTATATCTATTATGTCTAAATATTATACCTATATCTATTATGTCTATATTTTACACCTATATATATTATATCGATTCTGTGTATATTTTATACCTATATCAAATATATATTTATGTCTACATTTTATACCTATATCTATTATGTCTATATTTTATACCTATATCTATTATATCTATTATGTCTATTTTTTCTGCCTATATCTATATCTATTATGTCTAAATGTTATACCTATATCTTTTCTGTTTATATTTTATACCTATATCCATTATGTCTATATTTTATACCTATATCTATTATATATATAATGTCTATATTTTATACCTATATCTATTATATCAATTATGTCTATATTTTATACCTCTATCTATTATGTCTATATTTTATACCTATATCTATTATATCTATTATGTGTATCTTTTCTACGGGTATCTATTATGTTTATATTTTATACCTATATCTATTATATCTATTATGTCTATATTTTATACCTATATCTATTATATCTATTATGTCTGTATTTTATACCTATAACTATTATATCTATTATGTCTATATTGTATTCCTATATCTATTATATCTATTATGTCTATATTTCATACCTGTATCTATGATATCTATTATGTCCATGTTTTATACCTATATCTATTATATCTATATTTTATACGTATATCTATCATATCTATTATACCCATATTTTATACCTTTATCTGTTATATCTATATTTTATACCGCTATCTATTATATCTTTAATGTCTATATTTTATACCGATACCTATTATATATATATTTTATACCTATATCTATTATAACTATTATGTCTATATTTTATACCTATATCAATTATATCTATATTTTATACCTATATGTATTATATCCTTATTTTATCCCTATATCTATTATATCTGTTATGTCTATATTGTATACCTACATATATTATATCTATTATGTCTATATTTCATACCTATATCTATTTTAACTATTATGTCTAAATATTATACCTATATCTTTTATGTCTATATTTTATACCTATATCTTTTATGTCTATATTTTTTACCTATATCGATTATATCTATTATGTCTATATTTTTTACCTTTATCTATTAGGTCTGTATTTTATGCCTATATCTATTATGTTTTTATTTTATACATCTATCTATTATATCAATTATGTCTATCCTTTATAGCTGTATCTATTATATCTATTATGTCTGTATTTTATACCTATATCGATTATATCTACTATGTCTATAATTTATACCTATATCTATTATATATATTATGTCTTTATTTTATACCTATATCTATTATAACGATATTTTATACCTATATCTATTGCATCTCTATTTTATACCTATATCTATTATATCTATTATTTTTATTTTTTGTAATTATATCTATTATATCTATATTTTATTCCTGTATCTATTATATCTATTATATCTTTATTTTATACCTATACCTATTATATCTATATTTTATACGTATATCTATTATATCTATTATATCTATATTTTATCCCTAAATCTATTATATCTCTATTTTTTACCTATATCTATTATATCTATTATGTCTATATTTTATACCTATATCATTTATATGTATATTTTATACCTCTTTGTTTTATGTCTATATTTTATTCCTATATCTATTATATCTCTTATGTCTATATATTATACCTATATCTATTATGTCTATATTTTATACCTATGTCTATTTTATCTGTTACGTTTACAATTTATACCTATATCTATTATATCTATTATGTCTATGTTTTATACCTATATCCATTATAACTATTATGTCTATAATTTATATCTATATCTATTATATCTATTATGTCTATATTTCATACCTTCATCTATTATGTCCATTATGTCTATATTTTATACCTATATATTATGTATATTATGTCTGTATTTTATACCTATATCTATTATAACTATTATGTCTATATTTAACCCTCTATCTATTATACCTATTATGTCTATATTTTAAAACTATCAGTTATATCTACTACGTCTATATTTTATACCTATATCTATTACGCCTATTATGTCTATATTTTATACCTTTATCTATTAAGTCTATATTTGATACTTATATCTATTATGTCTATATTTTATATCTATATCTATTACGTCTGTATTTAATACCTATATTATATCTATTATGTCTATATATTATACCTATATCTGTTTTATATATTATGTCTATATTTTATTCCTATATCTATTATCTATGATATCTATATTTTACAAATATATCTATTACATTTATTATATCTATATTTTATACCTATACCTATTATAGCTATATTTTATTCCTTTATCTATTGTATCTATTATGACTATATTTTATACCTATATATATTATATCTATTATGTCTATATTATATAACTATATCTATTATACCTATTATGTCTATATTTTATACCTATAACAATTTCATCTATACTTTATACCTATATCTATTGTATCTGTTATAGTTATGTTTTATAACTATATCTATTATATCTATATTTTATACATATATCTATTATGTCTATGTTTTATACGTATATCTATTATATCTATTTTGTCCATATCTTATAACTATATCGATTATATCTCTTATGTCTATATTTCATACCTATATCTATTATATCTATTATGTCTATATTTTATAAATATATCTATTATATATTATGTCTATATTTTATATCTATATGTACATCTCTTATGTCTATATTTTATACGTGTATCTATTATACCTATTATATCTATTATACCTATTATGTATAACCATTATATCTATTAAGTCTACATTTTCTACCTATATCTATGATATCTATTAAGTCTATATTTTATACATATATATTATATCTATCATGTCTATATTTTATACCTATATCTATTATAACTATTATGTCTTATTTTATATCTATATTTCTTATATCTATTATGTATATAGTTTATACCTATATATATTACGTGTACATCTTATACCTATATCTATTGTATCTATTATGTCTACATTTTATACCTATAACTATTATATCTATTATGTGTATATTTTATACCTATTTCTACTATATCTATTATGTCTGTATTTTTACCTATATCTATTCTGCCTCAATTTTATACCTATATCTATTATGTCTATATTTTATACATATATCGATTATATGTATTACGTCTATATTTTATACCTATATCTATTATATCTATTATGTCTATATTTTTTACCTATATCTATTATATCTATTATGTCTAAATATTATACCTATATTTATTATGTCTATATTTTATACCTATATTTATTATATCTATTATGTCTATATTTAATACCTATATCTATTATATCTATATTTTATACCTGTTTATATTATAAGTATTTTTTATACCTATATCTATTGTATCTCTATTTTACACCTATATCTATTATATCTATTATGATTATGTTTATTTTATGTGTCTATTTTATACCTATATGCATTATATCTATTATGTCTGTATTTTATACCTATATCTATTATATCTATTATGTCTATATTTTATACCTATATCTATTATGTCTATATTTTATACCTATAACTATTATATCTATTATGGCTATATTTTATACCTATATCAATTATACCTATTTTGTCTATACTTATACCTATAACTATTATATCTATTATGTATATATTTCATACCTACATCTATTTTAGCTATTATGTCTATATTTTATACCTATATGTATTATATCTTTTATGTCTATATTTTATCCCTATATCTATTATATCTATTATGTCTACATTTTATACCTATGTCTATTATATCTATTATGTGTATCTATTATGTCTATATTTTATATGTATCTGTTTATATATTATGTCTATATTTTATACCTATATCAATTATATCTATTATGTCTATATTTTATACCTATATCTATTATATCTATTATGTCTACATTTTATACCTATATCTATTTTATCTATGATGTCTATATTTTATACGTATATCTATTATATCTCTTATGTCTATATTTTATACCTATATCTATTATATCTTTATTTATACCTATATCTATAACTATTATGTCTATATAATACCTATATCTATTCTGTATATATTTTATACCTATATCTATTATGTCTATTATGTCTGTATTTTATACCTATGTATATTCTATCTCTTATGTCTATATTTTATACCTATATCTATTATATCTTTTATGTCTATATTTTATACCGATATCTATTACATCTATTATGTCTATATTTTATACCTATATGTATTATATCTATTATGTCTATATGTTATACCTATATGTATTATATCAATTATATCTATATTTCATACCTATATCTATTGTATCTATTATATCTATACTTGATACATTTATCTATTATGTGTATATTTTATACCTATGTCTATTATATCTTTTATGTCTATATTTCATACGTGTATCTATTATATCTATTATGTCTATATTTTATACCTATATCTACTTTATCTATTATGTCTATATTTTATACCTCTATTATATCTATACTTTATAACTATATCTATTATAACTATATTTCATACCTACATTTCTTATATCTATATTTCATACCTATATCTATCATATCTATTATATTTATACTTTATCATTATGTCTATTATATCTAATTTTTATACTTATGTCTATTATATCTATTATATCTATATTTTGTGCCTATATCAATTATATCTATGTTTTATACGTATATCTATTATATCAATTATATCTATAATTTATACCTATATCTGTTATGTCTAAATTTCATACCTATATCTATTATATCAATTGTATCTATACTTGATACCTATATCTATTATGTCTATATTTTATACCTATAACTATAATATCTATTATGTCTATATTTTATACCTCTATCTATTGTATCTATTATGTCTATATTGTATACCTATATCTATTATGTCTATATTTCATGCCTATATCTATTATATCTATTATGTCTATATTTTATACCTATATCTATTATATCTATTATGTCTATATCTATTGTATCTATTATGTCTATATTTTATACCTATATGTATTTTATCTATTATGTCTATATTTTATACCCATATATATTATATCTATTATGTCTATATTTTATACCTATATCTATTATGTCTATATTTATACCTATATCTATTATAACTATTATGTCTATATTTTATAACTATATGTGTTATATCTATTCTCTCTATATTTTATACCTATATCTATTTTGTCTACCTTTCATACCTGTATCTATTATATCTATTATGTCTATATTTTATACCTATATCTATTATATCCATTATGTCTACACTTTTTACCTATAACTATTATATCTATTATACTTATATTTTATAATTATATCGATTATATCTGTATTTTATACCTGTATCTATTATATCTATAATTTTTTTATTTTATATCTATACCTATTGCATCTATATTTTATACGTATTTCTATTATACCTATTATGTCTATATTTTATACCTATATCTATTATATCTATATTTTCCACCTGTATCTATTACACCTATTTTGTCTATATTTTATACCTGTGTCTATTATATCTATTCTGTCTGTATTTTTAACCTATATTTATTATATCTGTCTATATTTTATACCTATATCCATCATATATATTATGTCTATATTTTATTCCTGTATGTATTATATCTATTATGTCTGTATTTTATACCTATATCTATTATAACTATTATGTCTATATTTTATCCCTCTATCTATTATATCTATTATGTGTATATTTTATAACTCTATCAATTATATCTATTATGTCTATATTTTATACCTATATCTATTATATCTATTATATCTATATTTTATACCTATATCTATTATATCTGTTGTCTATATTTTCTACCTCTATCTATTATATCTACTTTTTATACGTATATCTATTATATCTAATATATGTATATTTTATACTTATATCTATTATATCTATATTTTATATCTGTATCTATTATATCTATTATGTCTATATTTTACACTTATATCTATTTTATCTATTATGTCTATATTTTATACCTATATCTATTATATCTATTATTTTTATATTTTATACCTATATCTATTATGTCTATATTTTATACCTATATCTATTATATTATGTCTATATTTTATAACTATATCTATTATAACTCTTATGTCTGTATTTTTTACCTATATCTATTATATCTATTAGGTCTACATTTTATACCTATATCTGTTATGTCTATATTTAATACCAATATCTATGATATCTATTATGTCTATATTTTATATCTTTATTTATTATATCTATCATGTCTATACTTTATACCTATATCTATTATATCCATTATGTCTATATTTCATACCTATATCTATTATATCCACTATATCTATATTTTATAACTATATCTATTATATGTATATTTGATACCCATATCCATTATAGCTATTGTATCTATATTTTATATCTATATCTATTATATCTATTATGTCTATCTATTATATCTATTATATCAATATTTTATACATATATCTATTATATCTGTATTTTATACCTGTAACTATTATATCTATACTGTCCATGTTTTATACCTATATCTATTATATCTATTATGTCTATATTTTATACCTATTTCTATTATATCTATTATCTATCATATCTATTATGTCCACATTTCATACCTCTATATATCATATCTATTATGTCTATATTTTATACCTATATCTATTATATCTATTATGTCTGTATTTCATACCTGTATCTATTATATCTATTATGTCTATATTTTATACCCATGTCTATTATATCTATTACGTTTATATTTTATACCTATATCTATAATATCTATTACATCTATATTTTATAACTATATCTATTATATCTATCATGTCTCTATTTTATACCTATATCTATTATGTCTATATTTTATACCTATATATATTATATCTATTATGTGTATAATTTATACCTATATCTATTATATCTATTATGTCTATATTTTATACCTATTTCTATTATATCTATTATCTATCATATCTATTATGTCCACATTTCATACCTCTATATATCATATCTATTATGTCTATATTTTATTCCTATATCCATTATATCTATTATGTCTGTATTTCATACCTGTATCTATTATATCTATTATGTCTATATTTTATACCCATGTCTATTATATCTATTACGTTTATATTTTATACCTATATCTATAATATCTATTACATCTATATTTTATAACTATATCTATTATATCTATCATGTCTCTATTTTATACCTATATCTATTATGTCTATATTTTATACCTATATATATTATATCTATTATGTGTATAATTTATACCTATATCTATTATATCTATTATGTCTTTATTTTATACCTATATCTATTATATCTATTATGTCTATATTTCATACCTATATCTATTATAATTATTATGTCTATATTTTATAACTACATATTATGTTTATATTTTAAACCTACATCTATTTTATCTATTATGTCTATATTTCATAAGTATATATTATGTCTATGTTTTATATCTATATCCTTTATATATATTATGTCTATATTTTATATCTATATCTATTATGTATATATTTTACACCTATATCTATTACATCTAATCTGTGTATATTTTATACGTATCTCTATTATATGTTTATGTCTATATTTTATACCTATATCTATTTTATCTATATTTTATACGTATATCTATTATATCGATAATTTATACCTATATCTATTATGTCTATATTTTATACCCCATCTATTATATCTTTTATGACTATATTTTATACCGATATCAATTATATCTATTATGTCTATATTTTATACCTATGCCTATTACATCTATTTTGTCTATATTTTAATCCTATATCTATAATATATAGATTGATTGTATTTCATACCTATATCTATTATATCTATTATGTCTGTATTTTATACCTATATCTATTATGCCTATATTTTATACCTATATCTATTATATCTCTTATGTCTATAGTTTATACCTATATCTGTTATATCTGTTATGTCTAAATATTATACCTACATCTATTATGTCTACATTTTATACCCATATCTATTATGTCTATACTTTATACCTATATATATTATATCTATTATGTCTATCTGTTATAAATATATCTATTATATCTATTATGTCTATATTTGACACCTATTTCTATTATATCTATTATGTCTATATTTTATACCTATATCTATTATATCTATGTTTTATACTTTTATATATTATAGCTATATTTTATACCGTTATCTATTATATATATATTTTATACCTTTATCTATTATATCTATTATATTTATATTTTATAATTATATCTATTATGTCTATTTTTTATACCTATATCTATTATATCTATTATGTCTGTTCTTTATACCTATATCTATTATGTCTATATTTTATATCTTTTTCTATTATATTTCTTATGTCTATATTTTATACCGATATCTATTATATGTATTATCTCCAGATTTTATGCTTATATCTATTATATCCACTATATCTATATTTCATACCTATATCTATTATATCTATATTTGATACCTATATCGATTGTATCTCTTTTGTCAATATTTCATACATATGTCTATCATACCTATTATGTCTATATTTTATGCCTATATCTATTATATCTATTATATCTATATTTTATACCTATATCTATTATAACCATATTTTATACCTATATCCATTATATGTATATTTTTTACCTATATTTATTATATCTATTATATTTATATTTTATTCCAACATCTATTATATCTATATTTTGTAACTGTATCTATTATATCTATTATGTCTATATATTATACCTATATCAATTATATCAATTATGTCTATATTTGATACCTATATCTATCATATCTATTATGTCTGTATTTTATACCTGTATCTATTATATCTATATTTTCTAATTATATCAATTATATCTATATTTTATAACTTTATCTATTATATCTATTATGTCTATATTTTATACCTATATCTATTATATCTATTATGTCTATATTATATACCTATGTCTATTATATCTATTATGTCTATATTTTATACCTTTATCTATCAAATCTAGTATGTCTCTATCTTATACCTATATTTGTTATATCTATTATGTCTATTTTTTATACCTATATCTATTATATCTATTATGTCTATATTTTATACCTATATCGATTATGTCTATATTTTATACCTATATCTATTATATCTATTATGTCTATATTTTATACCTATATCTATTAGGTCTATATTTTATACCTATATCTATTATATCTATTATGTCTATATTTTATACATATATCTATTATATCTATTATGTCTATATTTTATACCTATAACTATTTTGTCTATATTTTTTACCTATATCTATTATATCTATGATGTCTATATTTTATAACTATATCTATTATATCTATTATGTCTGCATTTTATACCTATATCTATTATATCTAATATGTCTATATTTTATCACTCTATCTATAATATCTATTATGTCTATATTTTATACCTACTTATATTATATCTATTATGTCTTTATTTTATACCTATATCTATTATATCTTTTATGTCTATACTTTATAACTGTATCTATTATATCTATTATGTCTATATTTTATAGCGATATCCATTATATCTATTATGTCTGTATTGTATACCTATATCTATTGTATCTATTATGTCTATATTTTATACCTATATCTATTATATCTATTATGTGTATATTTTATACCAATATCTATTATATCTATTATGTCTATATTTTATAACTGTATCTATTATATCTATGATGTCTATATTTTATACCTATATCTATAATGTCTATATTTTATACCTGGAACTATTATATCTATTATATTTATATTTTATAATTATATCAATTATATATATATTTTATACCGATATCTATTATATCTATTTTATCTATAGTTGATAACTATATCTATTATATCTCTATTGTATATATATATCTATTATGTCTATTATATCGATATTTTATACCCACATCTATTATACCTATATTTTATACCCCTATCTATTATATCTTTTATGTATATATTTTATACCGATATCTATCTGTCTATGTTTTATACCTTTATCTATATCTATTATGTCTATATTTTATACCTATATCTATTATATCTATTATGTCTATATTTTATCCCTATATCTATTATATCTATTATGTCTATATTTTATATCTATATCTATTATGTCTATATTATATACCTACATCTATTATAACTATATTTCATACCTATATCTATTATATCTATATTTTATACCTATATCTATTATATCTATTATGTCTAAATGTTATACCTATATGTATTTTTATATATTATATACTTATATCTATTATAATTATTATGTCTATATTTTATAACTATGTATTATGTCTATATTTTGCACCTATATCTATTATATCTATTATGTCTATATTTTATTACTATATATTATGTGTATATTTTATATCTTTATCCATTATATATATCATGTCTGTGTTTTATATCTATATCTATTATGTCTATATTTTACACCAATATCTATTGTATCTATTCTGTGTATATTTTATACCTATATCTATTATATCTTTATGTCTATATTTTATACCTATATGAATTATATCTATATTTTATAACTATATGTATTATATCTATATTTTACTCCTATATATAATATCTATTATGTCTATATTTCATACCTATATATATTATATCTATTATGTCTATATTACATACCTATATCTATTATACCTTTTATGTCTATATTTTTTACCTATAAATATTTTATCTATATTTTATATCTATATCTATTGTATCTGTTATATTTATATTTTTTAAATATATATATTATATCTATATTTTATACCTATATCTATTATAACTATTACATCTATATTTGATACCTATATTTATGATATCTATATTTTATACCTATATCTATCATATCTATTATATCTGTATTTTATACGTATATCTATTTCATCTATATTTTATACCTATATCTATATCTATTATGTCTATATTTTATACGTATATCTATTGTATCTATTATGTGTATATCTTCTACCTTTATCGATTGTATCTATTATGTCTATATTTCTTACCTATATCTATTATATCTATTATGTCTATATTTTGTAAACATATCTATTATATCTATTATGTCTATATTTTATATCTATATGTATATCTATTATGTGTATATGTTATACGTATATCTATTATACCATTTATGTCTCGATTTTATACCTATATCTATTATATCTATTATGTCTACATGTTATATCACTATCTATTACATCTATTAAGTCTATATTTTATACTTATATATATTGTATCTATTATGTCTATATTTTATACCTATATCTATTATAACTATTATGTCTATATTTTATAACTATATCTCTTATACCTATTATGTCTATATTTTATACCTATATCTATTATGTCTACATTTTATACCTCTATCTATTCTATTATGTCTATTTTTTATACCTATATCAATTATGTGTATATTTTATACCTCTATCTATTCTATCAATTATGTCTATATTATATACCTATATCTATTATGTCTATATTTCATACCTATATCTATTATATCTACGATGTCTATATTTTACACCTCTATGTATTACATCCTTTATGTCTATATTTTGTATCTATATCAATTATATCGATTATATCTATATTTTATGCGTATATCTATTATATCTCTTATGACTATACTGTGTACCTATATCTATTTTGTCTGTATTTTATACCTATATCTATTATGCCTATATTTTATAGCTATATCTATTTTATCAATTATGTCTATATTTTATACCTGTAATTATTATATCTAATATGTCTATATTTTATAGCTATATCTATTATGTCAACATTTTATATCTATATCTATCATATCTATTATGTCTATATTTTATATCTATATCTATTGTATCTATTATATCTATATCTTAAACATATATCTATTATATCTATGATGTCTATATTTCATACTTATACCTATGATATCTATTATGTCTATATTTCTTATCTATATATATTATATATGTTATCTCTATATTTTATACCTATATTTATTATATCTATTATGTCTATATTTTATACCGATATCTTTTATATCTATTTTGTCTATATTTTATACCTATTTCAATTATGTCTATATTTTATTCCTATATCTCTTATATCTATTATGTCTATATTTTATACCTATATCTATTATATCTATTATGTCTATATCTTATTCATATATCTATTATATCTATTATGTCTGTATTTTATACCTATAACTATTATATCTATTATGTCTATATTTTATACCATATCTCTATTATCTATTATGTCTATATTTTATACCTATATCTATTATGTCTTTATTTTATAACTATAATTATTGTATCTATTATGTCTACATTTTATAAATATATCTATTATATCTATTATGTCTATATTTTATACCAATAACTATTATATCTATTACGTCTATATTTTATACCTATATTTATTATATCTATTATGTCTATATTTTAAACCTATATCAGTTATATCTATTTTGTGTGTATTTTATACGTATATCTATTGTGTCTATTTTGTATACTTATATCTATTATATCTAATATGTCTCTATTTTATACCTCTATCTATTATATCTATTACGTCTATATTTTATACCCATCTATTATATCTATTATGTTTATATTTTATACCGATATCTATTATATCTATGTCTTTAATTTATACATATATCTATTTTCTCTATATTTTATACCTATATCTATTATGTCTATATTTTATACCTATATCTGTTTATCTATTATGTCTATATTTTATACCTTTATCTATTATATCTATTATGTCTATATTTTATACCTATGTCTATTAAATCTATTATGTCTATATTTTATATCTATATCTATTATGTCTGTATTTTATACCTATAACTATTATATGCATTTTGTGTATATTTTATACTTATATCTATTATATCTATTATGTCTACATTTTATACGTATAATTATTATATCTAATTTGTCTATATTTTATACGTATATCTATTATGTCTATATTTTATATATATATCTGTTTTGTGTATATTTTATACCTGTAACAATTATATCTGTTTTGTCTATATTTTATACCTATATCTATTATATCTAATATGTCTATATTTTGTACCTATATCTATTATATCCATGTTTTATACCTGTATCTATTATATGTATTACATCTATACTTTATTCCTTAATATTCGATCTATTATATCTGTATTTGATGCCAATATCTATTATATAGATTATATCTCTTATATATATATTTTATACCTATGTCTATAATATCTATTATATATATATTTTAACCAATATCATTATATCTATTGTATCTACATTTTATACCTATATCTATTAATAATTATGTCTATATTTTATAACTATACCTATTATGTCTATTTTTATACCTATATCTATTATATATAGTGTCTATATTTATACCTATATCTATTATGTTTATATTTTATAACTATACCTATTATATCTATTATGTCTATATTTACACCTATATGTATTTTGTCTAAGTTTTGTACCTATATCTATTATGTTTATTATGCCTATATTTTAGACCTATATTTATTATATCTATTATGTCTATATTTTTTCCTATATCTATTAGTCTATATTTTATAAACTATACCTATTATGTCTATATTTTATACCTATATCTATTAGTTTTATATTTTATACCCCTATCTATTATATCTCTATTTTATACCCCTATATCTATTATATTCAATATGTCCTATATTTTATACCTATATCTATTATCATCTATTTAAATCTATATTTTATAACTATATCTATTATAACTATTATGTCTATATTTATAACTATATCTCTTATACCTATTATGTCTATATTTTATACCTATATCTATATGTCTATATTTTATACCTATATCTATTATGTCTATATTTTATATCTATATCTATCATATCTATGATGTTATATTTTATACCTATATTGTATTACATCTTTTATGTCTATATTTTATACCTATATCTATTATATCTATTATGTCTATATTTTATACCCATATCTATTATATCTATTATGTCTTTATTTTAAACCTATAACTATTATATCTATTATGTCTATATTTCATACCTATATCTATTATAACCATTATGTCTACATTTTGTACCTATATCTATTATGTCTATATTTTATACCTATATCTATTATAATTACTATGTCTATATTTTATACCTATATCTATTATATCTCTTATGTCTATATTTTAAACCTATTTCTACTATATTTATTATGTCTATATTTAACACCTATATCTATTATGTCCATATTTTATACGTATATCTATTATATCTATTTTGTCTATATTTTATATCTATATCTATTATGTCTATATTTCATACCTATATTTATATACCAGTTATGTCTAAATTTTATACCCATATCTTTTATATCTATTATGTCTATATTTTATACCTATAGCTGTTATGTCTGTATTTTAAACATATATCTATTATATCTAATATGTCTATATTTTATACCTATATCTATTATGTCTATATTTTGTATCTATATCTATTGTATCTATTATGTATATATCTTATACATATATCTATTATATCTATTATGTCTATATTTGATACCTATATCTTTTATATCTATTTTGTCTGTATTTTATACCTATTTCAATTATGTCTGTATTTAATCCTGTATCTATTATATCTTTTATATTTTTATTTTATACCTATATCTATTATATCTATTATGTCTATATCTTATACATATATCTATTATATCTATTATGTGTATATATTATACCTATATGTATTATGTATAGATTTCATACCTATATTTTTATACCAGTTATGTCTATATTTTATACCTATATCTATTATATCTAGTATGTCTATATATTATACTGATATCTAATATGTCTATATTTTATACCTATATCTATTATATCTACTCTGTCTCTATTTTATACCTATATCTATTATATCTATTATGTCTGTATTTCATACCTATATCTATTGTATCTATTATGTCTATATTTTATACCTATATCTTTTATGTATATTTTCTCTATATTTTATACCTATTTCAATTATGTCCATATTTTATTCCTATATGTATTATGTCTATATTTAACACCTGTATCTATTATATCTATTATGTCTATATTTATACCTATATCTATTATGTCCATATTTTATACCTATATCTCTTATATCTATTATGTCTATATTTTATATCTATATCTATTATATCTATTATGTCTGTATCTTATACCTATATCTATTATATCTATTATGTCTTTATTTTAAACCTATAACTATTATATCCACTATGTCTATATTTTATACCTATACCTATTATATCTACTATGTCTATATTTTTCACCGTTATCTATTATATCTATTACCTCTATATTTTATCCCCATCTCTCTTATATCTATTATGTGTATATTTTACATCTATTATATCTATGTCTATATTTTATACCTATATCTATTTTGTCTATATTTTATACGTAAATCTATTATGTCTATATTTTATACCTATATCTATTTCATCTATTACGTCTATATTTTATACCTATATCTATTATATGTATTATGCCTATATTTTATACCTATATCTATTAAATCTATTAAGTCTATATTTTATATCTATATCTATTATGTCTATATTTAATACCTATATCTATTATATCTATTATATCAATAATTTATACATATAATTATTATATCTTATATATCTATATTTCATACCTATATCTATTATGTCTATATTTATATCTATATGTATATCTATTATACATTTATATTATACTATACATTTATAATATACTATATTAACATATAGATATTTATATCTATATGTATATCTATTATATCTATTATGTCTATATTTATACCTATATCTATTAAATCTATTATGTCTATATTTTATACCGGTATGTATTATGTCTATATTTTATACCTATATCTATTATATCTATTATGTCTATATTTTATACCTATATCTATTAAATCTATTTTGTCTATATTTTATATGTATGTCTATTATGTCTATATTTTATACCTATATCTATTATATCTATTATGTCTATATTTTATACCTATAATTATTATATCTAATATGTCTATATTTTATACCTATATCTATTATGTCTATATTTTATATCTATATCTATTGTATCTGTCTATATTTTATACCTATATCTATTGTATCTATTAAGTCTATATCCCTTTTTTTTTTTTAACAGGCTTAATTTACTTTATTTTTCTGTATAAAAAGCCTATGTTGTAGCCACAGCTGGAGCCTGGGTCCACTGCACGGAGACTCTGGTGTGGGTCTTGACAAGGTGGTCAGTGAATTCCTGATAGGTAGACTTGGTAAACTCAGTCTCCTTCCACACGTCAGGGGTCAGGTAGCTGTAGGTCTTAGAGATGGCATCAAAGGTGGCCTTGGCGAAGTTGCCCAGGGTGGCAGTGCAGCCCCGGGCTGAGGTGTAGCAGTCATCAATACCAGCCATCATGAGCAGCTTCTTGGGCACAGGCGCTGAGACGATGCCAGTGCCCCTGGGTGCAGGGATGAGGCGCACCAGCACAGAGCCACAGCGGCCTGTCACCTTGCAAGGGACGGTGTTGGGCTTGCCGATCTAGTTCCCCCAGTAGCCTCTGCGCACCGGGACAATGGAGAGTTTGGCCAGGATGATGGCCCCACGGATGGCGGTGACCACCTCCTTGGAGTACTTAACACCCAGGCCGACGTGGCCATTGTAGTCCCCGATAGCAACAAACGCCTTGAACCTGGTGCGCTGACCAGCACGGGTCTGCTTCTGCACCGGCATAATCTTCAAAACCTCATCTTTGAGAGAGGCCCCCAAGAAAAAGTCAATGATCTCAGATTCCTTAATGGGCAGAGAGAAGAGGTAGATCTCCTCCAGGGACTTGATCTTCATGTCCTTGACCAAGCGGCCCAGCTTGGTGACGGGCATCCACTCCTTATCCTCGGCCTTGCCTCCGCGAGCTCCGCGGCCTCGGCCCCGACCCCGTCCACTGCCGCGACACCAGCCCCGGATGCCACTGCCGAAACCTCTGCGGAAGACACCGCGGTTCCCCATCCCAGGGCCACCAGGGCCTCCGGACCGCCCCGCTGCACCGGCGTCATCCACCATTTGGTGTTTTCTCGGAGAAGAAGCTAATGTCTATATCTTATAGACATATCTATTATATCTATTATGTCTATATTTCATACCTATACCTATTATATCTATTATATCAATGTTGTATACCTATATCTATTAAATGTATTATGTCTATATTTTATAGCTTTATCTATTATATCTATTATGTCTATATCATATACCTATATTTATTAAATCTATTATGTCCATATTTTATACCTATATCTATTATGTCCATATTTTATACCTATAATTATTATATCTAATATGTCTATATTTTACACCTATATCTATTATGTCTATATTTTATACCTATATCTATTATGTTCATATTTCATAACTATATCTATTATATCTATTATGTCTATATTTTATAGCTCTATCTATTTTATCTATTATGTCTATATTTTATACATATATCTATTATATCTATTATGTCTATATTTTATTCCTATATCTATTATGTCTATTATGTCTATATTTTATACCTATATCTATTTATATCTATTATGTGTATATTTTATACGTATATCTATTATATCTCTTTTGTCCATATTTTATACCTATATCTATTATATCTATTATGTCTATATTTTATACGTATATCTATTATATCTATTATGTCTATATTTTATTCTTATATCTATCCATTATGTGTACATTTTATACCTATATCGATTATATCTATTATGTCTATATTTTATACCTATATCTGTTACATCTATTAAACCGATAGTTTATAACTATATCTAGTATATCTATTATGACTAAATTTTATACCTATATCTATTATGTCTATATTTTACACCCATATTCATTATATCTATTATGTCTATATCTTATACCTATATCTGTTATATCTATTATATCTATATTTTATATCTATAACTATATTATTATACTTATATCTATTATATCGATTTTATCTATATTTTATACCTATATCTATTATATCTATTATGTCTATATTTTAGACCTATATATGTTATATCTATTATGTCTATATTGTATACTTATGTGTATTATATCTATTATGGCTATATTTTATACCTATATCTATTATATCTATTGTGTTTATATCTATTATGTCTGTGTTTTATAACTCTATCTATTATAACTATTATGTCAATATTTTATCCCTGTATCTATTATATCTATTATGTCTATATATTATACCTCTATTATATCTATAACGTCTACACTTCATACCTGTATCTATTATATCTATGATGTCTATATTTTTTACCTCTATTATATCGATAATACCTATATTTTATTTCAATATCAACTATATCTATTATGTCTATATATTATACCTCTATTTATTATATCTATTATATCTATTATGTCTATATTTTATACCTCTATCTATTGTATCTATTATGTCTATATTTTTTACCTCTATTATATCTATTATGTCTATATTTTATACCTCTGTCTATTATATCTATTTTGTTTTTATTTTATACCTCTATCTATTATATCTATTATGTGCATAATTTATGCCTATATCTATTATATATATTCTTTCGATATTTTATACCTATGTCTAATATATCTATGGTGTCTATATTTTAATCCTATATATATTATATCTATACTATCTATATTTTATGCCTATATCTATTATATCCATTATGTCTATATTTTATAACTCAATCTATTATATCTTTTATGTCTATATTTTATAAATATATCTATTTTATCTATTATGTCTACATTTTATACCTATATCTATTAAATCTATTATGTCTACATTTGATATCTCTATCTACAATATGTATTATGTCTATAATTTATAACTCTATCAATTATATCTATTATGTCTATATTGTATACCTCCATCTATTATATCTATGATGTCTATATTTTATACCTCTATCTATTATAACCGTATTATATACCTATATACATTACACCTATGTTTTTACTATATCAATTATATCTATTATATTTATACTTTTTAAATTATATCTATTATATCTATATTTTATACATGTATCTATGATATCTATTGTCTATATTTAAACCTGGATCTATTATATCTATTATGTGTATATTTTATACCTATATCTATTATATCTATTATGTCTATATTTTATACCTATATCTATTATATCTCTTATATCTATATTTTATACCTATATCTCTTATATCTATTATGTTTATATTTTATACCCATATCTATTATGTCTATATTTTCTCTCTATATCTATTATATCTACTATGTCTATATTTTATACCTATATCTATTATAACTACATTTCATACCTATATTTCTTATATCTATATTTAATAACTATATCTATTATATCTATTAGATTTATATTTTGTAATTATATCTATTATATCTATATTTTACACCAATATCTACTATATCTATTATATCTATATTTTATGACTATATCAATTATATCTATATTTTATACATATATCTATTATATCTAGAGTTTATACCTATTTCTATTATATCTATATTTTATACCTTTATATATTATATCTATTGTGTCTATATTGTATACCTGTATGTATTATATCTGTTTTTTATACATATATATCTAATATATATATTATACCTATATTTTTTACCTATATCTATTATATCTATATGTTGTACCTGTATCTATTATATCTATTATGTCTCTATTTTATACCTATATTTGTTATATCTATTATGTCTATATTTTATACCTATATCTATTATATCTATTATGTCTATATTTTATACCTATATCTATTGTATGTATTATGTCTATATTTTATACCTATATCTATTATATCTATTATGTCAATACTTTATACCTATATCTATTATGTCTATATTTTATATCTGTATCGATTATATGTATTATGTCTATATTTTAAACCTATATCTATTATATCTCTTATGTCGATATTTTATACCCATATCTATTCTGTCTTTATTTTATACCTATATCTATTATATCTATTGGGTTTATACTTTAAACCTATATCTATTATGTCTATATTTTATATCTTTATCTATTTTATCTTTTATGTCTATGTTTTATACCTATATCTATTGTATCTGTTATGTCTATATTTTATACCTATATCTATTATAATTATTATGTCTATATTTTATAACTATATCTCTTATATCTGTTATGTCTATATTTTATACTTATATCTATTATATCTATTATGTCTACATTTTATACCTATATCTATTATATCTATTAAGTCTATATTTTATACTTATATATATTATATTTATTATGTCTATATTTTATACCTATATCTATTATAACTATTATGTCTATATTTTATACCTATATCTCTTATATCTATTATGTATATATTTTATACCTATATCTGTTATGTCTATATTTTTTACGTCTATCTATTCTCTCTATTATATCTATATTTTCTATCTATATCTATTATGTCTATATTTTATACCTATATCTATTATATCGATGATGTGTATATTTTATACCTATATGTATTATATATTTTATGTCTATATTTTATACCCATATCTATTATATCTATTATGTCTACATTTTGTAACTATATCTATTATATCTATTATGTGTATAATTATACCTATATCTATTATATCTATTATGTCTGTATTTTAAAACCATATCTATTCTGTCTCTATGTTATACCTATATCTATTATATCTATTAGGTCTATATTTTATAGGTATATCTGTTATATATATTATGTCTATATTTTATACGTATATGTATTATATCTATTATTTGTATATTTTATACCTGTATCTCTTATATCTGTCTATATTTTATACCTATATTTATTATATCTACTATGTCTATATTTTATACCTATATCTATTGTATCTATTATGTCTATATTTTATACCTATGTCTATTATATCTATTATGTCTATATTTTATACCTATATCTATTTTATCTATTATATCTCTATTTAATACCTATATCTATTATGTCTATATTTTATACCTATATCTAGTATATCTATTATGACAATATTTAATACCTATGACTATTATATCTTATATGTCTGTATTTTATTCCTATATCTATTATGTCTATATTTTATACCTATATCTATTATACCTTTTATGTCTATATTTTATTCCTATATCTATTATATCTATTATGTCTATATTTTATACCTATATCTATTATATCTTCTCTGTCTATATTTTATACCTATATTTATTATATCTATTATGTCTATATTTTATACGTATATCTTTAATATCTTTTTGTCTATATTTTATACCTATTTCAATTATGTCTATATTTATTCCTATATCTATTATATCTATTATGCCTATATTTTATACCTATATCTATTTTATCTATTATGTCTATATTTTATACCTATGTCTATTATATCGTTTATGTCTATTTCTTATAACTATATCTATTATATCGATTATATCTATATTTTATACGTATATCTATTATGTCTATATTTTATACCTTTATCTATTATATCAATTATACTATATTTTATACCTATATCTGTTATATCTATTATGTCTGCATTTTATACCTATATCTATTATGTCTATATTTTATACCATATCGCTAGTATCTATTATGTATATATTTTATACCTATATCTATTATGTCTATATTTTATAACTATAAATATTGTATCTATTATGTCTATGTTTTATACATATATCTATTATATCTATTATGTCTATATTTTATACCAATAACTACCATATCTATTACGTCTATATTTTATACCTATATCTATTATATCTATTATGTCTACATTTTATACCTATATCTGTTATATCTATTTTGTGTGTATTTTATACGTATATCTATTGTGTCTATATTGTATACTTATATCTATTATATCTATTATGTCTTTATTTTATACCTCTATCTATTATATCTATTGTGTCTATATTTTACACCTATATCTATTACATCCATTATGTCTGTATTTTATAAGTATATCTATTATATCTACTATGTCTGTATTTTACACCTATATCTATTATATCTATTACGTCGATATTTTATACCCATCTCTATTATAACTGTTATGTTTATATTTTATACCTATATCTATTATATCTATGTCTTTATTTTATACCTATATCTATTTTGTCTATATTTTATACCTATATCTGTTATGTCTATATTGCATACGTATGTCAATTTTATCTATTATGTCTGTATTTTATATCTATATTTTATCTGTTATGCCTATATTTCATACATATATCTATTATATCTATATTTGATACCTATATCTATTATATCTATTATGTCTATATTTTATAAATATATCTATTATGTCTATGTTTTATAACTATATGGATTATATATATTATGTCTATATTTTATAGCTATATCTGTTATATCTATTATGTCTATACTTTATACCTATATCCATTATATCTATTATGTCTTTATTTTAAACCTATACCTATTATATCTACTATGTGTATATTTCATACCTATAAGTATTATAATCATTATGTCTATATTTTGTACCTATATCCATTATGTGTATATTTTATACCTATACCTATCATAATTATTATGTCTGTATTTGATACCTATATATATTATATCTATTATGTCTATATTTTATACCTATATCTATTATATCTATTATGTCTATATTTCATACCTGTATCTATTATATCTATTATGTCTATACCTTATACCTATATCTATTATATCTATTATAGCTATATTTTTTCCGTTATGTATTATGTCTATATTTTATACCTATATCTATTATATCTACTATTTCTATATTATATACCTATATCTATTATATCTATTATGTCTATATTTTATATCTATATCTATTTTATCTATTATGTCCATATTTTATACCTATAACTATTATAACTTATATGTCTATATTTTATACCTATATCTATCAGGTCTATATTTTATATCTATATCTATTATATCTATTATGTCTATATTTTATACCTCTATCTATTATATCTATTAAGTCTATATTTTATACCTATATCCATTTTATCTATTTTGTCTACCTCTTATACATATGTCTATTATATCTGTTATGTCTATATTTCATACCTATACCTATTATATCCATTATGTCTATGTTTCATATCTGTATCTGTAATATCTATTATGTCTATATCTTATACTTATATCTATTATACCTATTATGTCTTCATTTTATACCTATATTTCTATCTAATTTGTCTATATTTTATCCCTATTTCAATTATGTCTGTATTTTATTCCTATATCTATTATATCTATTATGTCTGTATTTTATACCTATATCTCTTATATCTATTATATCTATATTTTATACCTATATCTATGATATCCTTTATGTCTATATCTTATACATATATCTATTATATCTATTATGTGTATATTTTAACCCTATATCTATTAGGTCTATATTTCATACCTACTTTTTTATACCAGTTATGTCTATATTATATACCTATATCTATTATATCTATTATATCTATAGTTTATACCGATATCTATTATGTCTAGATTTTATACCTATATCTATTATATCAACTATGTGTATATTTTATATGTATATCTATTATGTCTATATTTTATACCTATATCTATTACATCTATTATGTCTATGTTTTATAGCTATATCTATTATATCTCTAATGTCTATATTTTATACCTTTATCTATCATAACTATATTTTATACCTATATATATTTATATTTTATACCTATATATAGTATCTATTATGTCTGTATTTCATACCTCTGTATATCTATTATATCTATATTTTATACCTATATCGATTGTATCTATTATTTCGGTACCTGTATTTATTATATCTATTATGTATATATTATAGAACTATATCTATTATGTCTCTATTTTATACCTATATCCATTATATCTCTTATGTCTTTATTTTATACCTATATCTGTCATATCTATTATGTCTATATTTTATATCTATATCTATTATGTCTATATTTTATACCAATATCTATTATATCTATTATGTCTACTTTTTATACCAGTATCAGTTATATCTATTATGTGTATCCTTCATACCTATATCTATTATATTTATTCTGTCTACATTTTATAGCTATATGTATTATATCTACTATATCTATATTTTATACCTATATCGGTTATATCTGTTATTTCTATGTGTTATACCTATATCTATTATATCTATTATGTCAACATTTTATACCTACATATATTATAATTATTATGTCTGTATTTTATCCCTATATCTATTATATCTACTTTTTATACCTACATCTATTATAACTGTATACTATACCTAAATCTAGTATATGTATTATGTCTTCATTTTATACCTATATCGATAATATCTATATTTTATCTATATCTATTATATTTATTATATCTATATTTTATACCTATATCTATTATATCTGTGATGTATATATTATATACCGATATCTATTATGTCTATATTTTATACCTATATCTATTATATCTATTATGCCTATATTTTATACCCCTATTATATCTGTTATATCTATATTTTATACCTATATCTATTATGTCTATATTATATACCTATATGTATTATATCTTTTTTGTGTATATTTTATAAGTACATCTATTGTATCTATTATGTCCATGTTTTATACATATATCTATTATGTCGATATTTTATACCTGTATCTGTTATATCAATTATGTCTATATTTCATACCTATATCTCTTATATCTATTATGTCTATATTTTATGCTTCTGTCTATTATATCTATTATATCTGTATTTTATGCCTATATCTATAATGTCTATATTTTACACCTATATCTATTATAACTATTATGTCTATATTTTATACCTATATCTATTATGTCTATATTTTATACCTATATCTGTTATGCCTATATTTTATACCTATATCTATTATGTCTATATTTAATACCTATATCTATTATATCTATTATGTCTATATTTTATACCTATATCTATAATGTCTCTATTTTATACCTATATCTATTATATCTATTATGTCTATATTTTATACCTATATCTATTATAGCTATTTTGTCTATATCTATTCTACCTATTATGTCTATATTTTATACCTATATCTATTATATCTATTGTCTATATATTATACCAATATCTATCATGTCTATAGTTTATACCTATAACTATTATATCTATTATGTCTATATTTTATACCTATATCTATTGTATCTATGATGTCTACATTTTACACCTATATCTATTATATCTATTATGTCTATATTTTATACCTATATCTATTAAGTCTATGTTTTATACCTATATCTATTATATCTATTATGTCTATATTTTATAACTCTATCTATTATATCTATTATGTCTGTATTTTATCCCTCTATCTATTATATCTATTATGTGTTTTTTTTATAACTCTATCAATTATATCTATTATGTCTATATTTTATACCTCTATTATATCTATTATGCCTATATTTCATACCTATATGTGTTATATCTATTATGTCTATATTTTATATCTGTATCCATTATGTCTATTATGTCTATATTTTATACCTATATATATTATATCCATTATGTCTATATGGTATACCTCTATCTACTAAGTCTATATTTTATACCTATATTTATTATATCTATTATGTCTATATTTTATACCTATATCTGTTATATCTATATTTTATACCTATATCTATTATGTCTATATTTAATACCTATATCTATTATATCTATTATGTCTATACTTTATAACTATATGTATTATATCTATTATGTCTAAATTTTATACCTATAGCTATTATATCTATTTTGTCTATATCTATTATACCTATTATGTCTATATTTTATAACTGTATCTATTATATGTATTGTCTATATTTTATACCTCTATCTATTATATCTTTTATGTATATATTTTATAGCTTTATCTATTATATCCATTAGGTCTATATTTTTTACCTCTACCTATTACATATATTATGTATATATTTTATACCTCTATCTACTATATCTATTATGTCTATATTTTATTCCTCTATCTATTATATCTATTATATCTATTTTGTCTATATTTTGTACCATTATCTATTATATCTAATATGTCTATATTTTATACCTATATCTATTATATCTATATGTTGTACCTGTATCTATTATATGTATTACATCTATATTTATATCTATATTATTCAATCTATTATATCTGTATTTTATGCCAATATTTTATCGATTATATGTATTATTTATATATTTTATATCTATGTCTATAATAACTATTATATGTATATTTTATACCTATATCTATTATATCTATTGTATCTATATTTTATACCTCAATCTATTATATCTATTATGTCTATATTTTATACCTCTATCTATTACATCTATTATCTTTATATTTTATACCTCTGTCTATTATATATATTATGTCTATATTTTATACCTCTATCTATTATATCTATATTTTATAACTATATCTATTATATGTATTATGTCTATATTTTATACCTATATCTATTATATCTGTCTATATCTATTATATCTCTTATGTCTATATTTAATACGTATATCTATATCTATTATGTCTATATTTTATACATCTCTTATATCTGTTATATCTATATTTTATACCTATATTATATCTATTATGTCTATATTGTATACCTATATCTATTATATCTGTTATGTCTATATTTTATACCTATATCTATTATATCTATTATGTTTATGTTTTATACCAATTTCTATTATATCTATTATGTCTATGTTATATACCTATATCTATCATATTTATTATGTCTATATTTTATACCTATATATATCATATATATTATGTCTATATTTTATACCTATATTTATTGTATCTATTATTTCTATGTTTTATACCTGTATCTTTTGTATGTATTATGTCTATATTTCATACCGATATCTATTATATCTATTACGTCTATACTTCATACATATATCTATTATGTCTATATTTTATACCTGTATCGATTATATTTATTATATCTATATTTTATACCTATATCTTTTATATCTCTTATGTCTATATTGTTTACCTATATCTATTATATCTACTATGTTTATATTTCATACCTATATCTATTATGTCTATATTTTATGCCAATATCTATTATATCTATTATAACTATATATTGTATTTTTATCTATTATATCTATTATGTCTATAATCTATTCCTACATCTATTATATCTATTAAGTCTATATTTCATACCTATATCTATTATATCCACTATTTCTATATTTTATACCTATATCTATTATATCTGTATTTGATACCTATATCCATGATATCTATATCTATATTTTATACCTATATCTATTATATCAATTCTGTCTATATTTTATACCTATATCTATTATATCTATTATATCTGTATTTTATACCTACATCTATTAAAACTATATTTTATACCTATATCTATTATATCTAATATATCTATATTTTATACCTATATCTATTATATTTATTCTGTCTATACATTATATCTATTGCATCTATATTTTATACCTATATGTATTATATCTATATTTCACAACTGTATCTATTATAACTATTACGTCTATATTTTATACCTATATCTATTATGTCTATATTTTATACCTATATCTATTATATCAACTATATGTATATTTTATAAGTATATGTATTATATCTATTATGTCTATATTTTATATCTATATCTATCTATTATACCTATTATGTCTATATTTTGTACCTATACCTATTATATTTATATTTCATAGCTGTATCTATTTTATCTGTTATATTTATATTTTATAACTATATCTATTATATCTATACTTTATACCTGTATCAATTATAAGTGTTATATCTATATTTTATACCTATATCTATTATATGTATATTTTATACCCATATCTAATATATCTTTTATATCTATATTTCGTAACTATATCTATTACATCTAAATTTTATACGTATATCTATTATATCCATTATGTCTATATTTTATACCAGTATCTATTATATCTATTATGTTTATACTTCATACCTATATCTATAATATCTATTCTGTCTACATTTTATAGCTTTATGGATTATATCTATGATGTCTATATTTTATACCTATATCAATTATATCTATTATTTCTATATTTTATACCTATGTCTATTATATCTATTATGTTTACATTTTATACCTACATCTATTATATGTATTATGTATATATTATATACCTATATCTATTATGTCTATATTTTATACCTCTATCTATTTTATCTATTATGCCTTTATTTTATACCACTATTATATGTGTTATATCTATATTTTATACCTATATCTATTATGTCTATATTTTATACCTATATGTATTATATCTTTTATGTCTATATTTTATAACTGTATCTATTACATCTATTATGTCTATATTTTATACTTATATCTATTATGCCTATATTTTATACCTGTATCTGCTATATCTATTATGTCTTTGTTTTATACCTATATCTATTATATCTATTATGTCTACATTTGTTAACTATGTCCATTATATCTCTTATGTCTATATTTTATACCTATATCTATTACATCAATTTTTTCTATATCTATTATACCTATTACGTCTATATTTTATACCTATATCTATTATATCCATTGTCTATATATTATACCTATATCTATTATCTATAGGTTATACCTATTTCTATTATATCTGTCTATATTTTATACCTATATTTATTGTATCGATTATGTCTATATTTTATACCTATATCAATTATGTCTATATTTTATACCTCTATCTATTACATCTATTATGTTTATATTTTATACCTCTGTCTATTATGTATATTATGTCTATATTTTATACCTCTATGTATTATATCTATATTTTATAACTATATCTATTATATGTATTATGTCTATATTTTATACCTATATCTATTTTATCTGTCTATATCAATTACATCTCTTATGTCTATATTTTATACGTATATCTATATCTATTATGTCTATATTTTATACCTCTCTTATATCTGTTATATCTATATTTTATACCTATATCTATTATATCTATTATGTCTATATTGTATACCTATATCTATTATATCTGTTATGTCTATATTTTATACCTATATCTATTATATCTATTATGTCTATGTTTTATACCAATTTCTATTATATCTAATATGTCTATATTATATACCTATATCTGTCATATCTATTATGTCTATATTTTTACCTATATATATCATATATATTATGTCTATATTTTCTACCTATATCTATTGTATGTATTATGTCTATATTTTATACCTATCTCTACTAAGCCTATATTTTATACCCATATTTATTATATCTATTATGTCTATATTTTATACCTATCTCTATTATGTCTATATTTTATACCTATGTCTATTACATCTATTATGTCTATATTTTATACCTATATCTATAATATCTATTATGTCTGTATTGCATACCTATATCTATTATATGTATTATGTCTATATTTTATACCTCTATCTATTATGTCTATATTTCATACCTACATCTATTATATCTATTATGTCTATATTTGATACCTATATCTATTATATCTATTATGTCTACATTGTATACCTATGTCTTTTATGTCTATATTTTATACCTATATCTATTATATCCATTATGTATATATTTTATAGCTATTTCTATTCTATCTATCATGTCTTTATTTTATAGCTATATCTATGAAATCTATTATGTCTCTATTGTATACCTATATTTGTTATATCAATTTTGTCTATATTTTTACCTATATCTATTATATCTATTATGTCTATATTGAATACCTATATCTTTTGTATGTGTTATGTCTATATTTTATACCGATATCTATTATATCTATTATGTCTCTACTTTATACCTATATATATTATGTCTATATTTTATACCTCTATCGATTATATTTCTTAAGTCTATTTTATACCTATATCTATTATATCACTTAGTCTATATTTTATACGTATATGTATTATATCTTTTTTTTATACCTATATCTATTATTTCTATTGTGGTATATTTCATACCTATATCTATCAAATCTATTATGTCTCTATTTTATACCTATATTTGTTATATCTATTATGTCTATATTTTATACCTATATCTATTATATGTATTATGTGTATATTTCATAACTATATCTATTATATCTATTATGTCTGTATTGTATTCCTATATCTATTATATCTATTATATCTATTATGTCTATATTTGGTACCTATATCTATTACTTCTATTATGTGTATATTTTATACCTGTATCTATTATATCTATTATATCTATATTTTATACCTATATCTATTATAACTATATTTTATACCGATATCTATTATATGTATATTTTATACCTTTATTATATGTAGTATATTTACATTTTATAATGATATCTATTATATCTATATTTTATACCTATATCTATTTTATCTTTTATGTCTATATTTTATACCTATATCTATAATATCTATGATGTCTGTATTTCATACCTATATCTATTATATCTATTATGGCTATATTTTATACCTATAAATATTATGTGTATATTTTATACCTATGTCTATTATATCTATTATGGCTATATTTTATACCTAATCTAATATATATATTATGTCTATATTTCATAAATGTATCTTTTATAACTGTTATGTCTATATTTTAAAGGTATATCT